>NW_021703780.1:15610826-15828723 GCF_005190385.1 Monodon monoceros
CAAAAAGCCAGTTTCTTTTAAAATTGTCTTTAATGAAGCAATACAATTTATTAATTTTATTAAACCTTGACCCTTGAGTAAACATCTTTTTAATATTTTGTGTGACAAAATGGGAAGTATACATAAAACATTTTTGCTTTATATTGAAGTACGGAGGCTCTCATGAGGTTGAATTGTGAGCTGAACTGTTGGCTTTTTGCATAGAATACCATTTTTCCTTGAAAGAGCCACTGATACACAACCATACACATCTATGGTTGTTCAGATTTGTGTATTCGACAGACCTTTCCTTAAAAACATCAATTCAAGGAAACAAACTACCATATTTTTTGCCAGGGATAAAATTGGAAATTTCAGGTAAAAATTTACATTTTTGAAAACTTGTGTCTACCCCGAGCTTGAAAACTTCCCATTCTTAAAGATTTTTCTGATGAGCTCAATGGTGATACAGGGGTGACTTTTTGATATTGTGTAGTGAAATGTGTGAACATTTGGAAGATCAGTATAACTCAGTAAACGAATATTTTCTAAAAAGTATCAATGTATAATGTCACAGAATTATGTGTGGTAAGAGAACCATTCAATGTACAAGATAGACCAATCAATTTTAATGTAATAGAGTAAAAATATTTACTTAGACAATTGAAGTTTACACATTGTAACTAAATTTTAAAAAACTTCCACTTACTGAGTTTTGGTGTAGTTTCAATAAAGAAATAATATCCATAATCATCTGAAAAGAGCTATGAAGATACTTCTCCTTTTCTTAAGTATTTATCTGTATGAAGTCAGATGTTTTTCATACACTTCAGCAAGAGTAACCTCTCAACATGTAGAATATAGACCCTTATATGAAAATTCAGCTGCTTCTATTAAGCCGAACATTAAAGATATTTGCAAAAATGTAAAACATTGCTGCTCTTCTCACAATTCTTTTCTTTGGGAAATATAATTATCTTTTATAAAAATATATCATTTTCTTTAAAAAATAATGGGTTTATCATCATTCATTTAAAATAAATATATATATTTGAATTTTTCAGTTTTAATGTCTAATAAAAAGTGACAAATGTAACATCCATCACCATTCATAGTTACAAATTTTTTTCTCGTGGGGAAACGAGCAACTTTCAGATATGTAATACAGTATTATCAACTATAGTTACCATGCCCTGCATTACATCCCCATGATTGATTTATTTTACAACTAGAAGTTTTTACCTGTTGATCCTTTTCATTCATTATGTCTCTTCTTGATGAGGTAGTATATCCTTTAATAATTCTTTCAGACAGGTTTGACTGTGGATGATAAATTCTCTAAGTCTTTGTATGCTTCACAAGTGAATGACAATTTAGTATATATTTTATTTTCACAGTTTCACTTATTGTGTTACCTTCTATCTCTGTTTTTGCTGATGAGAAATCTAACTCGTATTTCCTTGTAGACAATCGGTTTTCTCTTGGATCTAAATGCCTGGATTAGGCACAGTGGCAGAATTTTTAAAAAGGTGCGTTTGGGACAGATGGTACTTCCAAATCCTACTGTACAGACAGATGTCAATTTTGCTTCTGAATTAGGCTTATGTCCCTGGGCCTTTCACTGTTCCCAGCCCATAAGAGGTATTCAATATAATTGTTGTGGTTATTTGTTTTATTTTATTTTTTAGTAAAGAATGAATGAATGAGTGAATGAATGAATGAAAGAATGAATAAACCTTGCCAACTGTGTGGGCAATTATTATAAAACTCAAATTTCTTGATAGTGGAGATACTGCTGAAGGATGTTAATTTGAGAGTCTAGACACTAAAGCTTTGTTGATCACAGACACAAACTGAGAAGTCAGTTTGGTGGTTAGGATTGGCAGAAATCTTGTGTCTCATTCCATTTTGCAAGAGCTCAGACATTCTTGCTAAATTTTGCTGGCTGGGCTGGAGTGGGCTTCTGACCCAGTGTGGTCAGAAATGGTGTGATTATAGGGGCCACTACATGCCATGCCTAGGAGTGAAGTCCTCAGGAATATTTCAGGACTTTGAGTCCAGCCATGAGAGAAAAGCAAGAGGTCAGGAACAGAAGAGCTCAGAACCCATTAGTCAAGGAAATACAAGCTGATGTGAGACAAAAAGATCTTAACCAAAACAAGGATGCATGATGTGGGGACCTGGTTCAGGATGTCACCTGGTTCAACTACAATGTCAGATCAGAAACTGTGGTGAGTTTACCGTGATACCATGATGATTTACTCTGCCAACCGCAGTTACATTTGGAAAAAAATATTCTTATTGTCACTTCTCTAAACATCAATTTGTGTAGACGGTCAACACCAGATGTTAGTAAAATCTCGTTATCTGATTCTGCTTGTTGGTCTCACACCCTCCTTCTGGTAACCTGCTCTGGGTGCTTTGTAGAGAATGTTGTCTGGGTTAGCAATGATTTTTACACTCTCTTTTAACCACTGGAGATGTGTAGGCTACTATACCTACTGCTTAAATCACAGGCACACACATACACGCCCCTACACACACGTAGACTTACACACAAACATACACTCATGTAAGTACTTAAGGAAAAGTCTAGGGACATGTATTGTCATATGCAGAAACTCAAAGGAAAATCTTTGAGATCAGTGAACTAAAATTTTGTCTGCCCCCCTAGCCCCCCCCCAAAAGGTTTATAAAGTTTAAAAACATGAAGAATACCCTTCCCCCCTTTCCTCTCAATCCAGGTTAAGTGCTGTGTGGTCACCTTCTTGGTTTCTGTGTGTGATTGAATCCTTCTACCTGTATTGTTTATCTCTGAGCTTATCCCTACCGTCAAGTTCCTTTTCCTCACCTCATTGTTGCAAACAACAGGGGGTGCCATTTTTTTACAACGTTTGTGTTTGTCTTTGACCCTATTCTCTTTCTTTGAGTACTAGGGTCAAAATTTTGTTCTAGTCTGGAGTTGGTAATGTACATTTGCCTTTAAATCCCTCCCTCGGAAAACCTTGGTTTCTCTTAGAGGCTGGCATACCCAGCTCCCATCTCACACCTGCTTCCAGCTGCCACATTTCATGAGCCTGCTGTGCTGAAGCACATTAAAATGGCAGGCACTGACAATTTTACATAATCTCCAGAGCCAGGGAAGCTGGATCAAGGGAGAGTTTACCCAGTGAAAATCAAGCTGAAGAAAAGGTGAAAGAATTCAACTCTTTATTAGCAATTTTGAGTTCTCCATCTTGAGGAGCTGAGAAAGCCTGCCTCTGTGAGTCTGAGCCAGAGTACTAGATGCTATGTTCTAAATGGTTGGTGGTGGAATTGAAAGTTATAGGCAACACTGAAACGTACAGAAAAATCGTTGTATTTCTACAAAACCGAACTCCAATTGCTAAGTCAGCTTAAAATCCCAATCAGGGCATTTTCCTCTCTAAAATATTCTCCACTCTTCTTCCAGGACAGTGTGTAGACAGGGAGTGAGAAGCTCCAAGGCAACAAGGAGGACGTATCTGCTTTGTAGACTCTGCCTGCTCCTTGTGTCCTTATTGGCCTCTGCTGAGATGACTCCTCTCTCTGTGGCTGTGGTTATTAGCTGTCTCCAATGGGTCCCAGTTGATGGAGCACATTGTTTTGTTGCACCCACCCAGTGCACCATCACTGCCCCTGGCTGCTGGACCACCTGCTAACCAGGTAGGTGCCCTACCTCAGTTCTCATGTACTGTTTGAAGCTCAGTGACATTATCTTCCAGGATTCTAGATTGGAACTAAGCATCTGGCATCCTTTGTTGTAAGATCTTCCTGCCCCTTGCAATGGCAGATGTCTGGCAGGAAATTGTAACTGTAGACCAGCACCTTCAATTTAAGAATTCTAAGTTCCTAATAGCATTGGGGGTTCAGTGTAACTTTATTTATTTATTAATTTATTATCTTTGCTTACAGTTTATTTTTTTTAACATCTCTATTGGAGTATATTTGCATTACAATGGTGTGTTAGTTTCTGCTTTATAACAGAGTGAATCAGCTATACATATACATATATCCCCATATCTCCTCCCTCTTGCGTCTCCCTCCCACCCTCCGTATCCCACTCCTCTAGGTGGACACAAAGCACCGAGCTGATTTCCCTGTACTATGTGGCTGCTTCCCACTAGCTATCTGTTTTACATTTGGTAGTGTATATATGTCCATGCCACTCTCTCACTTCGTCCCAGCTTAACCCTTCCCCCTCCCCGTGTCGAGTCCATTCTCTATGTCTGAGTCTTTATTCCTGGCCTGCCCTTAGGTTCTTCATAACCTTTTTTTTTTTTTTTTTTTTAGATTCCATATACATGTGTTAGCATATGGTATTTGTTTCTCTCTTTCTGACTTACTTCACTCTGTATGACAGACTCTAGGTCCATCTACTTCACTACAGATATTCAGTGTAACTTGAAACATTTCATTTTCCATTGAAATGTGTTTTAGTTGTTTATGATTTGGTAATTTTCTTTTTTTTTTTAAAGTAATAGTTATAAAACTGAAGGATCCTATACATATGTCTACAAGAATAGTTAATTTCTGATAAACTTGGTCACTTGTAATGTCAGTTCTCACAAGACCAGTTGTATAAAATGGTTCATCTCAGTGGTGATGTAACAAAAGGAGATGTGGTTCAGATAACTGAAGCAGGTATTGGTGAGGAGATTCAGAAATTTTAGAAGTTAAACATCTGCTTGATGTACTCAAAACCTGCAAAGTATAGGGTTTCATAACAGGATTCTAGCATCTCCTTTTGTCAGATGCCCCAGTAAACTGCAGGAATAGCTATCTCTTTTGATTTGATAATACTGGTCTTTGATCTTAACAGTATTCAGGAAGGATGTAAGGTGAATTGGGGAGAAATTAAAATGTATACTGACAGAACTATCTTCAATAACCATAAATTACTCTAAATGTGTGCATGCATATGTTAGCTTTTCTTGGAAATAAGTACTATTATTTCTTTCCTTGCCGGAGGACGGAAAAATAGGAAATGTAATTGACGTCATGAAAGTTTACAGTTGTGAATCTAGGGGTACATTTCTATTTCTAAGTGAAGAAGGAACACTTTCATTGCAATTAGAAAATTATAAGGCAAGAGCCAATTCAGAACTAGAGTCGTGACTGTAAGTAGCATTTACATCACAGCATATAGTTTATAAAACATTACTTCATTTCATCCTCACAATGTTTTGGGGAAGTTACGTTCTTCCTAATTTACTAGTGAACCCGTCTGATAAGATTTACCTGATTCACCAGGTAGTCAACTATGAAGTAAACTGGGATTTGCATTTTATAATAATTACTTAGCAAATCAATTCCCTAATAACAGATCTTCAGGTGCACTTATGTACGTACTTTATTTTATTTTATTTTTTGCGGTACGCGGGCCTCTCACTGCTGTGGCGTCTCCTGTTGTGGAGCACAGGCTCCGGATGCGCGGGCTCAGCAGCCATGGCTCACGGGCCCAGCCGCTCCGCGGCATGTGGGATCTTCCCGGACCGGGGCACGAACCCGTGTCCCCTGCATCGGCAGGTGGACTCTCAACCACTGCGCCACCAGGGGAGCCCCCTATGTACATACTTTTATTCAGTATTTTAGAGACACTGAAATAATGTCACTTCTGTAATACAACTTAGTCATTAACTGAGATTCATTTGCCTTAACTTTTCATCAGGAAACTTTTAAGTCTATAGGAAAGTAAAGAGAATTGTATAACGAACACCCATGCGTTTATCAGGTAAATTTAATCATTGTGTACCTTTCACCATATTTGCTTTATACATTTTTTGCTGAAATATCTAAAATAAATCATAGACTATGATATTTCATCCATAAATACTTTAGAAGGCATACTCCCCAAGTAAAGTTTTTCTATTTAACCGCCTACTTAACCTGATATTATCATCCATAAGCCCTTAATATTAACTAATATCCCATCTATATTTAAATTTTCCTCATTAGCCTTTAAATGCATTTTAGTGTTGGTGTGTTCAAAGTGGGATCCAGTTAAGATCCACACATTACCTTTGGCTGTTTTTTCTTAATAGCTTTTCATCAGGAACTGATGTACCCTCCCTCCTCCCCTTTCCCCCATGCCATGGCCCTGTTGAGTAGACCCAGCTGGTTATCCTATAGAAAGTTCCACCATCTAGATTTCTCAGACTGCTTCCTTATTTGACTTGTTCCTCTCATAGCTGCTGTTCCTGTTAGCTGGAAATTAGATCTACAATTTGGATTAGAGCGACAGTTTCTCCAATTAGAAAGACTGTTTCAGGGGTGAGGCATAGGGGCCATGAGTCTGGTTGGCTCACCCTTGGTGATGTTGACATTGACTATTATGTGAAGGTGATCCTCATTTACTTCCAAAGTACTGTAATTTTTTGCAGTATTTTTCACACTTTACGATTTCACATAATTCTGGACTCTAACTTGGACATGTGTACTCACTGAATTTTAGAAGTCAGCTTTTACTTTACGACATTGTTCAGGTTCTAGAGGATATTGAATGCAGGTATTTAACCAATACAAAAAGATAGATGATGCTTTGGACAGCGCATTCAACATGTTTTTGAAATTAAACTAAATTTACCATTTTTTGCTAATGAGGCATTGTCAATTAAAGAAGAAACAGCCACATCTAGAGTACTCCTTTCGATTCATATTTTCCCTTTATTTTTTTGTCTAATCATATTCCCTGATGAGCTGTGTATGTGCAGCTTACCAACACTTTAGAGATCACAAGAGCAAATTCACAGATTAAAGGTTTTCCTCCTCTGCATGACTCTCCAACACACGCAAACACACACATATACACACAGAGACAAATAGAACTGCAAAATAAATGTAACCCATTTACTCAATTTCCTGACACATTTTTCATATAATATTGATTATTAGGACAAGTGTCACTATCAATGTGTACAGTGTGTACATCTGTGTTTGTGTGTGTGTATGTATATTTCCAAAAGCTAATTTGAATCTAAAATGAGCCTTGCAAGTGATTGCATTTTAGAATCAAGGGAATGTGTGAGTAAACCTGCTTTAGCTCAGATGTGTAAAGAAAAACCTTTCTTCTATATTCTGTATATTCACAGTTTTTCTGTATGGCGGTCTTGATGTGTTAATAATTTTTAAAGTAATTCTGTTTTCACCGAGAGTAGCACTTTTAAAGCTCTTCGGTGTAGGGACACGTGGGCTGGCTTCACTGAGTGGAGAACAGCGCCACCTCTGAGTACTATTATCATCCAGACGGTTTTCTTACTGAGCCGTTATGAAGGTTTATGACCAAGTTATAAACAGGAGAAGGGAGCTTATGTTAATGAGGTCAGCACTGTTTCTGTTATGTCTTTGACTTATTAAACAGTCCCCCAAAGGGAATACCTTTTCCAAATGGACTAAACAGAGAGGGAGACTTTTACCAGCTGAAGACTTAAACTACAACTGTACTTCATGTTGTGGAGCTGAACTAAATTTACATTGGAACCATACAATGATACCAATGTCGTAGCGACTATTATAGTAATATTTATTTATTTATACATATAGTTATTTCTATAACTGTTTCTTTGTCTCAGTCAACTAGGGCTGCCGTAACAAAATTCCATGGACTAGGTAACTTAGACCACAGAAATTTATTTTCTCACAGTTCTGGAAGCTGGGGAGTCTAAGATCAAGGTGCCAGCCAATTCGATTTCTGGTAGAGCTCCCTTCCTGGCTTGTAGGAGGTCGTCTTCTCACTGTGTCCTCACATGGCAGGCAGAGCCAGAGCAAGCAAGCTCTGTGGTGTGTCCTCCTGTAAGGGCCTAATCCCATCATGAGGGCCCCACCCCCATGACCTCATCTAGCCCTAATGGCTTTCCAAAGGGCCCATCTCCAAACACCCTCACTTTGAAGGTTATATCTTCAACATACGAATTTTGGGAGGATGCAAACAGTCAGTCCATGACAATCTTCATATGGGGAGTGAGTGAATGGGAGGAAAGAATTATATCTATTTTGTTAGATTGATTGGTTTACAGATCAGCTTCTGCAGATTCAGGTTGTATGTGCCTTATTCCCCAGCTGCTGGGTTCTGTATCACAGGAGATACTTTGGTCATGGTCCAGTGATACTTGATTGAATGAGAACATGCATATCACTGCTGAGTCAGAGTAAAGGAAGACGTTATAGAAAAGTTCAAATATTGAGTGTATTGTTGATAGTCTACATAGACTAGCTCATTCTAGCACAAGGAATACGAGCATACTGGTTGCAGTTTTGTCCTCAAGGTTTCAGTGCTTTATCAGTTTGCAATTATAGTCTTAGCTCAGGATTTGTACAGCTTTTGATAAGGAAGTCACCAGCTTGCAGTTGGGTGGGGTGGGTAACCAGACAGCTGCTCATGCATACCAATGAGGGTTTTGTCAATGCAAATTTGGAGAGTCCTTTAAAAAATTTAGCCCTAAGTGTCTACTTTGAGCTTTGGTGTGATATGTGATATGAGACCACTTAACCAGCAAGTTTACCTCTAATTTTAGCTTCACCTGAATTAGAGCTGGCGTGATATTGCATACTGCTACAGACATTAGCAACTTTAAAGTGCAGAAAGAAAGAACCTGAAATGAGATGCAGTCCAAGGGAAGAATCACAAGAATACCACTTGTGATTATTGTGTTGTTTCAAAATTTCAGGAAATCTCTGATGAATATTAGGGTAAAAGGGATAATTTGCTTCTTCACAGGAACACATTTTCAATGCTATTTATTTCCTACTTTGGCAGCTTAAGACAATCTGCCTACATACAAAGGAAGCAAAACAAAACAAAACAAGCTGTTCGGGGAATTGATTATCCAACAAATCCCTCTTGAACAAGCCAGGGTCCCCAGTGAAAAAGGATGCTTTACATCTCTTGCTTACTCCTCAGGTATCTGACCATGGGGCTGATGAAATGTCCCGTCAACCAAGACAGCTGGAGTGGCCACTGTGCCATTTTGTTTTGGATTTGTGGCCAGCCCAGGGGTATAAGCTTTGTTTTTTGTGTGAGGGGAGAGAAAATACAAGCTTTCCATATCCTCTCCTAGATTATTGAAGTGACCACTCCCTATGTTATCTTAACATTCATCACTGCCAAGGGACTGGCATCCCTGAATTCATCTGCAGTCACAACAGTGCTGACCCCCAAGTGCCAATAGAATGAACTGAGACTACCCGTTCTCACTGACTATACAGGATGATGTCAGCTAGAGAAAGGGACAGTTACAATCGGGATAATAGTCATAAAACAACAAAATGGAAAATATCCTATAATTAGTGAGGGCTAATGATGCAGGAATTTATGGTATTAATTAACTAATCAAACAAATATTTATTTTGTGCTGGGAAGTATTATAAGATGTAAAGATCCAAAAGTGCCAAGGTGTTATCTTTAACTTAAGGGATTACTGAGAAGCAGATCAATACACAGACAAAAGTATTATGTACGCTGTGATATGTTTATACCATTTACAAGAGAGACTCTTAGGAGTGAGCCAGCCTCCTTAATGGGGAGATCAGGAAAGGCTTTAAGGGAGAAGCAGAGAGTGAAATGTTAGGGGAAAAAAATCACAAAAAACATTACAAGGCAGTATATGGTAAATAAAAATGAGGAAACAAAATATCTACTTAATAGAGGCTTAGAGAAGGGAAAATCAACTTTCTGTTTGGAGTAGAAAGGAAAAATAACATAAAAGGGGAGGAAGTGGAAGTGGCCTTGAGTAATATTTGCTTTGTAGTTTGGAGGTGGAAGAGTTGTTCAACCTGAACTGTGCTAACACTGCCTTAGTCCCTTCTTGTGTACACGACCTTTAAGGGACCAGGCCCAGTGACTCCAAGATAACTGGAGCAACAGAAAGTTGTAACCTTCTTGGTATATCTGGAGATGGGAAGATAGAGCTAAGTCAGCCCAAACTGGGCTTGTGATTGACATTTGATTTCCCAGTATTTTGTTATTGTGTTGCTTTTTTTAAAAAAAACAGTAATATACTTTTCTACAAATACATATAGAATTAGCTTGCTCTCCACTACAATGTAGCTTCCTATGAAACAGCATGGAGTAGAACTTATAAAGCAAGCAACAATATTATGGTACTAGAGAAGAAGGAGAAATGTGAAATTTATTCATTTAAACATAAATTTAGGGAAGGAGATCTCAGTTTACATTTTGAATTTGATTCTATATCTCTTAAACCATTCCCAAGAAATCTTTGAGTAAATGTCCTTGGATTCCTGAATGATTGCTTCCCCTCTGAGCCATAATTGAAGTATTCTTACCACTGTGTAAAGGATGGATTCTTGGTTGGGCAGACTATGTGATCTTACTGATCACTGAATAACTAGTCCTTTAGTTTAACATGAGATAGGGGATAGGTTTGTCAGTTTTCTTCAAAGATACCTATTTCCGACTGAGGAAATTCTTCTTGATTAGTCAGTCAGCCACTCACTCATGCAAGTCCCAAAAAGTAATGTCTGAATGTGGGTGTGTATATCTTCTGGATGTGTGTAGCTTTTGGGGGGAACAGAACCCCAAACCCAAAAACCTGTAAATGGTTTGATGGATTAAATAGAGGCCTAAATTGGTATATGGCATGTTACATTTCTATCAATATTTCCTTCTCAATATTATAGTAATTCTCTCATGCACAACAGTGCAGACTTTGTAGGAAAGTTTTGTTGTGTGGTGGAAATACCCCAGAGTTATAAAAGTGTTTGGATGGAGCCCTGGTTCCTTAGCTGTACCTTGAATTACCTCTAAGACCTCAGGTAAGTTGCTTCATTTGGGAGACTTTGTTTTCTTCCTATTTTAGTGGAATGAGTAAAACTAGTTATCAGTACAAACGTTTCATATTCAATAGTCTGTGATTCTAGGGATTCTATGAATAAACCAGAGTGATTTAGTTTCAGAAATGAGACTTTTAGGAATCTGTTGTTAGGGACACTTACATCATTTGATTCCTAGAGTGCCTAATTCAAGTTGACTACCAGGGCACAGCTCTCTATCACATTGTTGTGAGACTGATACGGAGTTTGGCAGTACTGTCTAGATTTTGAAGTTGAGTCACATAGAACACAGATGGAGAAGATGATTTGTGTAAGGTCATATTCGTTGTGTGGGTGACAAAACCTGTCCTAAGATAAAGTCATTTTTTATCCTACAGTTCTTGGCTACCTCAGAGGAATTTTGTTTCTGCTGATATTTCTACTCTCTGAATTTACCTTATGATGGCAGAAGAACTAATAGGCCATTATGACCCTTTGGTAATTTGGGGTTGGTCTGTTGTATAATGGTAAGGAGGTATGGTTGTCAGGTTGAATCAGGACCTTTCATTTGGAGTCTTGTGGGGAACCAGTTTGTAGGATTTGTCCCACCCCTACTTTGCTTAATTTCATATCTATCTGACCAGCTGTATCAACAACTGTTTTACTAAAGCATTGATTACCTGCTACAGTATGATGCCTCTATAGGAAATGCAAAGATGGTCCTCTTCAAAAAAAAAGAAAAAGAAAAAATTAGTGAGGGAGACTCAGTTCATAGTAAGAATATAACTGGTTTTTTTGCAAAATAAATGCTAATTATGCTATTTATATGGTTTAAAAAAAATACCTCAGAGACCTAGAACAAAACCATGACAATGTTTGGGTTTTTATTCAAAACTGATATTAAATTATGTTATAGGCAATTACTAGTTATATGCAGAAACTTAATCTAGTTCATGCCTAATGGATAGAATCCCAAGTGACCCACGAAAAAGACTTGCTTGTTAGAGCTACTTTTTCATTTGATAGGAAATGGCTAATTTAATTTTGCCAAGTTGAAATATGTAGGACAAATTATAATAGACCATTTTACTTCTTAAGAAATTTAAATTATTTGGCTTGCATGATACCCTATCATGAAAAATATTTTCACCCTACAGCTTTTTAGTTGTTCTAGTCCAATTCCCAGTCGGAGGATGAGGGTACTGCTACTTTTGATGTTGATATTTTAATTAAGGCTTAGGATGTGGACAATGAGAAACCAGAGGTATAATTTCTTTACTTGTAAATGTAGATTTGTATTTGAACCGGATTCCACAGTTCAAAGACTTGCGGGAGAGTAAAACTCCTTGCCCTATAAGCACGAAGGACATTATGCTTCCCAGGTGGCTTGAATGAGATAGTAACTGTGGTTATAAGGCCTTTGGATCGTTCCATTCTCCTATTTTCTGAATTTAGTTAAACAATGGAAGTAATTCCTGGTGTTCCGTTGTTACTGTAAGAGAGATAAGAAATGCATCTCAAAAAATATAAATGGGATGGACATGATCACCTAAAATGTTTGAGGTGATAGAACAGTCTCTACTTAGAATGATTCATGCTTCGAGGTTAAAGGATTTAAAAATCTGTTAACCTTCACCAGGTTCAGAGAATTGCCTTTTATAGGTAGCAATTTTCAGGAGCCGTGCTATCTTCTGTGGCCTCCCAACTGTTTTCCTGCAGATACATTTTTCGACAAGTTAAGAGAAACAGAAGATTTTTCTATTAAAATAGAAATGCATTTAAGTCTTTCATTTCTCTTTGATTCTATAAGAGTAGAACAGGTGTAGAATAATACTCAGGTGAAATAAGTACTCTTCTTAAATACTGATTCAGAAGACTTTAAGATAAACTTTCTCTCATTTAAAAAGTTTTGCTGAGCCTTCTGCTGGCTCCCAAGGGAGGTTCCTTCCCTCAGACTGTAGGCGTTAATGGCTATGGAAAAGCTCCATGTGGAGGGCTGGCTTACAAAGGGGCAGCTGTTCCAGTTGGTCCCAGGAGCCTTGCAGCAGTGGACGAAAGGAATATTCCACCACCTTTCCATTAGACAACATTTCCATTGAACAGACTCTCTTCTAGGGAAGATTACATTTTGAAAAATCTACAGATAAAAGATTATTTGCAGGATATTGGATTCAATAACGTTGATAAGTGTGTCCACCTTAGGTCTTCTCATAGTGATTAATACGCTAATGCTCATTAGGACCACCCTGGTGAGGGGATGCTGTGGACATGGTCTTCTAAATGTATCGCACCAGGTGCCCCCTTTCTGTTAAACATCTATGAAATATTGTAAAAGAGTAAAATTCTGAGAAGGTTGGGACAATGCTGCCTTAGCAACCACCGCATCTCCTGCCTTGGGCGAGGAGGCAGGCAGGGGAAGATGGACCCGGGGAGCTCTACTGGTTTGTCAGACAAACCTCCCTTCTGTGGTGCATTAACTGCCTCATCGACACCCTCTGCTCCCCGCCTCGTGTCTCTGTCGGCACATAAAGAAGAAACTTCTTTTTCCCTCTTTATGCCGTAACCTTTCTCTGAACACGCGCTCTCTGTCTTGAGGCTCATCTCAACACCGTCTGGAGGCCTCGTGCATTTCTGCATCTCTAGTGCCACCTCCCTGGGATAGTCACCTCTCATTTTCAACCTGGTCCTTGGGAATCCTTCTGTCAGAGGCATTTTTAATGACTTTAAAAAAAAAAAAGAAGACATTTCAAACCCTTATCTGAAATCAGAAAAAAACAGTTGTTATATTATTGGTGGTGTGTTTTTTTTTTTGCAATAAGCATATTTTTGAAAGTTTCCCCCCTTTTTTTTGAGGTGAGTTTCTGAAATGCAGAGCAGCGAATTTGAGCACATGCATACCGTGTTAAGGGGGCTCATGAATGTGCAGCAAGCTAGGAACAGGAAGAGCTTCCTCTGTTTGTTTTTCTATAAATATGGGTACGAAAAGGTAGTGTCTGGTTTGACTTTAGGATCCTGTGCCTAACTAGGCACATAATCTAGTGGAAAGTAACCTCTCTGAGCTTAGGTTCCACAGCTGAACAGTGAGGATAATTGTCCTGACCTCATAGCGTAACTGGGAAGGTTAGATGAGAAGACACTGGAAAGCAGGGAGGAGCGGCCTGGCGCACAGCAGGTGGGGTTTCAGCCTCTCATTGTTTTCCTCTATGGCCTTGCCAACAACTGGGTCCAGATGAGGCCTTGGGTGCTTACTTGGAAGGATTCTGTAGGTTTCAAAATTAGGAGATCAGTGCAGTTGGATCCTAGGAATGGAACCAAAATCTAGCTGCATGTTCCAAGGTTTCTTTGTGGGCGGGGGTTTCTGTTGATGTGTAACATGGCTAGACTAGACCAGAGCATGGCTCTCAGTGACACAGAACTGGCACACATTTGCCAAGTTGCCTGGGAGGGAGAAGTGCAGCTCTTGGACTGTGCTCGGAGGTGGTTGCTTGTGTATTGACTGCAGACTAACGATTCTGACATCTGGCCGTCCATTCTGTTGCCTGCTGTGAGGCCTCTGCATATTAAAATGCTCTTTCACTGCAAAAATTGAAAACACCTACTTGGACATAAGTACAGATCAGACGAATCTGAGCCCAGCCAGAGGACCCAGACTGCTTCCTCCCAACATGCATAAAGGCATATTATTTGTCACTCCTTAAGTAAGACATCTCAAAATTTCTGAGGTTTAATGGAAGGTGATACCCAGTATCCCCCAAATTAACACAGGCAAAAGATATATATATAGTAAGTCCCCTACATACGAACGAATTCCGTTCTGAGAGCGCGTTTGTAAGTCCAATTTGTTTGTAAGTCCAACAAAGTTAGCCTAGGCACACAAATAATACAATTGGCTATATAGTACTGTACTGTAATAGGTTTATAATACTTTTCACCCAAATTATGCATAAGAAATAAACACAAAATGTGAAGAAAACACTTTTAATCTTACAGTCCAGTACCTTGAAAAGTACAGTGGTACAGTACAACAGCTGGCATACAGGGGCTGGCATCGAGTAAACAGGCAAGAAGAGTTACCCACTGGAGGAGGGAGAGGAGGTGGGAGGTGGTAGAGCTGAAGGATCATCAGCAACAGGAGGTGGAGGGCAAGCTGCAATGTCACTCACGCCTGACGTTGATGGCACAGGTTCTGGCTCCTTGCTGGAACCAGATGCACTTTTGCATCTTTGAAAGTTCCCAACTTGAATGTTCATATGTAGGGGACTTACTGTGTAGATAGATAGATAGATAGATACACACATACATATATATTACACATACATACATAGAGTTTTTCCTCTAACAGGTTTAGTTTGCTCACTCTCTTTTTCTCTGTGTTCTTTGGTACCTGTCTTTCTGTCTGTCTGCCTGCCCTTTATGCTTCCCTGTTTCTGTCTTTTTCTCTCTCTCTTACTCTTTTCCTTCCTCCCTCTCTCTTAGCACACAAAGATGCTGCTAAAAACCTTCTCTCCGACATCATTTGAAAATGAATACCCTTTCACCTGTTAGTTGTTAACTTACTAAGCACTGAAAGGCAAACAATACTTTTCCTGCATCCCAGAGAAAATTGCTCATCTTTGAGAAACAGCCAACTTTTTGAAAATAATAATTTTCATTTCTGTGGTGCTCCTGTACAATTTACAGAGAACTCTCACATGCCTAATCTCATTTAATCCTCACAGATACTGTTATCCTCTTCACTTGTAGATGAGAAAAACCTGGGGATGTGGGGAGGGCTAAAAGAATTAATTTATGTGACGTGCCTTAGCAAGTGCCTGGGATGTGGTAGGTGGCCCTGAATTTCCTTTGTCTTTGCTTAGGTAACGTGTTCAGTCTCAGTCAATAATCTTCTTCCTCCAAAGAACAAACTCCACTTTAAACCGTAGTGTCTAGGACACAGCAGTTGGCTGAGCTGTACGTTTCTGGAATAGAAGGGAGAGGAGGTCAGCAATCTGGTTATTACTCTATTTCCCTGTGCCTGCTGTCAGAGATCATTTCTTTGTAGATATAAAGGATGGGAAGCCCTATGAAATGGCAGTTTGGAAGGACAGAGAAAATGCACTCTTCTGCTTCTGACTGGTTTGTACAGTTGAAATTCCAGTATACACATCTGTACAAAGAGATAGTTTTTTTCCTTCTATTTGCCTTTTTCCCCTCTATTCATTTATCCTAGGTGAACTGCCATGCAGAAAACACAATAAACTTCCCTGCCCTGCAGAGCCCTGGATGTGAGGCACACTTGGGGATATGAGAGCCACACACACAAGTATCATACAAGCAGTGGCACAGAAGAGTGAATGCCAAGTGGTCATTTTTGTTGGAATGCTTCACAGAACAGATGGGCTTTTATGAGTTTTCTGAAGTTTGTTATTATAAATCTAGACTGTTGTTCTGAGGATTCTTTTCTTCTCCATACATTTTAATCTCTCTATTTGTATTTGGTGCTTATGAAATGCAAGGATAGTTCCCCTTAGAACTGGGCGTCTCAGGGCAGTAAACACTTCCCTCGTTAGGCACTCCAGAAATCCCTGCTCTACCTATTCGGGCTGTTGGGCTGGGGGAACAGATTTGGCAGTAGAGTCTGTGACCACACCTGAGGTACTATTCAGGGACGGTCATGCTAAATGCAAAAACAGACTAACTACCAGATCCCATAATACACCCAAGGTTGTAACCCGAGGTTATCGCTCATGAATTCTGTCGCAGGTCGTAGGGATGCAGGATGGGGGAAGGCAGTGGCACTGTCCCCCACATGGTCAGTCAGGATCCACACTGGCCGGCGCCTCAGCAAAGTCCCATGAGGTTTGCTAGAGCATGAAAAGAACGAATCTGGAGGATCACAAAGAGAATTTCCACTACCATAGCTCAGAAATGACATATCGCCTTCCTTCCCAAATCTCATTGGCCAGAACTGGTCACATGGCCTTGCCTACCTGCAAAGGGATTGGGAAGTATAGTTTTCCATAAGCCAGGAAGGAAGAAGAGAAAATGGAATTTTCACAGGGAGCTTTTTCTCAGCCTTATTAGATATTTGCAGAGATATCGAGTTCACCATTATTGGTTTGTAATGGGCATATGCTGTACAGTCTCCTTCTTTGTTCAAGGAGAAGAACAGAAATACCTGTAATAAGAACAATCAGGTAATAAAATATTTCTTTGCCTTTAATTAAAATATGAATTGTTTTATATACATAACCAAAATTTCTACATGACAGTCACCTTTTAACTGTCATTTTCTCAAGTAAAGCAACCTAAGCACACATTAACTGTTGAGCCAGGAAAGACCCTAAAATTTCCTGGGTGGTCAGGACAGGCCAAGGTGGCATGAATTAGACATGTCTTTGATATTCGGGCTCCAGCCATTTAAAAATCGAACATGATGGAATCTGAGATTTCCTTTGCTGCTTCAGGCTGAGAAGGGCACTTCTTAATAGTTTCTAAATGCCTGTTTCCATCTACTTTTAAATACAGAAAAAAAATTGCAAAGTCTAAACATTTGAAGGTGAGAGGAAATTACTCGCCTCATGTGTTTCTGGTAGCATTATAAATTAATATAGTCCTTTGGGAAAATAATCCAGCAAAATGTATCAAAAGCTTTGCAAGTGCAGTATTGCTTCCAATATGTCAGGAGTCATAAAAATGCTTATAACCTCACTAATCCCATCTCTGGGAACCTAACTCAAAGAAACACAGTAATCCCTTATCAACCATATCAGGTAACATTCATGAAAGGCAGTGTGGTTGGCTGCCACCCTGAAAAACTACTTTGATAAGGTCATGATTTGATTAAAATTAATGGATCAGTGATAGAGAAAATATGGCCTTATATAGATTGTTTTCAAAATTTGGTAAATAAAAATTCTACGAAGCATCTATTAACCTAAATATGCTAGGTTGTTTGCCTTAAAATCCTGCTTCTTCCATTTTTCTGCAAGATCATTGTCGACAGTGTGAACTCCTCTGGCAGGATCACCCAGAAGTTTTCTGTTCTACAAACTATTTCTCTCCAGTTTCCAAATAAACACTTAGTGGCCTGGAAGTCTAACATCTTTTTCACTTTCATTCTTCTGTGTTTATGTCATAAGTATTGGCAAAATGCTTAAGTAATCTGGTGGCCTCAAAAAAAATTCATGTTCCATATTGCCATATTTTTCCAGATCTGATCTCCCATCCATATACTGAAAGTATAGATGATGCATGGACTTTTTGTCTTCATGTTATGTTCATAATATATTACATAAAGAGCAGAAATTATCCTGTTATTTTTGTCTGTTTGTTTTTCATTTTGTTTTGTTTTAGGGAATTGGTTTGAATGGGCTATTTGTAGAAAGAATGCTAGCTTTATGTTTTTGTTTATCTCTAAACTGTAGTTTGTAAGAAATTACAATTGCATAATTTGGGTGGAAAAGTTTATTTGCCTAAAGAGCATCATAGCTTTATTTTAGCATTATTAATTTCAAGGAAAATTAAAGTACCACCCAAATATAAAAAAATAAAAACAAAATAATAAATCACCCACTATATGGGATATTATGCAACTTAAAAATAATTCTTATGAAGACTATGAATCACTCCCATTGTAATTTTTGAGGAATTAAGATAAATAGCCACTCTCTATTACTACCTACTCTGTACCAACCATGCTCTCTCCTCCCCATTCTAACCTTAATATCAGACATTTATGCTGGAAGAAATTAAACACTGGGCTGACAGAGAGGTTAGAGGGGAACGTAACTAGGCTTTGGGCAGCAATCTCTCCCTCCCTCCTGGTCTTCCTGAGCCACTCCCCATTTAAGCCTTCCTGGATTCTGAAAAGCTCAGATACATAGTGAACATGGTGTAGCAGAGTACAAGTTCAGCTTTTACACTTTTCACGGCCCCCAACCCCAGCTCTAACCCTTAGGCCACATCACTGAGAGACCTGGCTGAGCAGCTGAGCTGCAGCGGGCTCGACTTTTCCTATAGGAAGTGCAGGACTCAATGTGTATGTTTATATTTGAGGGAAGAACAAAAATTAGACAGGAGCTGCATTAGTGCAAGATGGTTGCAGTAGGAGAGTTAGGAGGCCAATCCAAGCTTTTTTGTTTTGGTTTGTTTTTTGGTTTGTATTAAGGTATTATTTTTTCCCCAGCTTTATTGAGATATGATTGACAAATAACAATTGTATATACTTAGGTTGTAACACATGACTTTTTTAAAGGCGTACAATATGATAATTTAATATATGAATACATTGTGAAATTAACCCCATCAAGGTAATTAACACATCTATCACCTCACATAGTTACCATTTGTGTATAAGCTACCTAACTGCAACCACACACAAACAGTAAGAACATGCTTCCTTCTTAAGTATCCATGGATTTCTTTAGTTTCTCTGGATGTGGTTTCCAAAGGGATTCCAAGAAGCTCCTGTGCAAAATTTTGTATATGTGTGCTTCTTTCAGCAGACTCTCAAAAGCACTTGTAATGTTTAAGAGCCCTGCTTTATAATGCCCTAACTCTTAAGTTAGGTTCATTTCTCTTAATGAAAATCAATGTAAATACCAATTTCCAATTGTGATCTCATTTTTAATGAAGATTTAACCACCTGAGTTATGTAACTCACATCAAGACAGCTAAGGATTTCTAACTTGGGAGCTAAAATGGAAGTTCAGACTTGATGTTTCCCTTAAGCTCAATCATTCTGATGTTTTTTTTTAACAATGAGGAGGACATTGAGCCTTAACACATGTCACAATCTATATAGTTCTAAATTTATATGCCTAAATAATTTAATTCAAATATATTTCTCATGATATGTAAAAATATTGACAATGTCTTTTGATAGGTTCCCCAGGAAGAAAATATCTTTGTTTCTCTCACATTCTCCTCTGACCCCAGAACTATTGATACCACAAACTGCATCAAGACGGCCTCATTTAATAATAATAATAAAAGAATACTTAATTAATCACAAAGAAGACAAGAAAGGAGAGATAAGTGAACATAAGATAGATGGAAAAGCTGAAGACAAATAGTAAAATATTGGATTTAAGTCAAAGTATATCTGTAATTTTATTAAATGTATATGGCCTAAAAAAAATTAAAAATTATTTACTTGGGGTTTTGTACCTTTCTATGAAGCAACACCCTTGTTGTCCTGTCTCCCCAAAATTTACATTTCCATGAAACCTCTGCTCTGCAAAGATGCATCATGTTGCTAGAGCCTTAGTGCTCCTAGTAAGCTGAAGGGAGAAAATCTGTTCAATTAATTATATTTCTATGAGAAAACAGAGAGGGACAAACAGTGTTTGCAACTGAGGAGTCATAAAACCATTAGTATAATTTGAAAGTAAAAAAAATAAGTTTGTGTGTATGGATCAGAAGATATAGATTCTCAAGGAGTGTATCATACCTCTTTTTATTGTAGTAAAATTGTAGCTTTACAATTGTAAAGCTTTTGTAGCTTTACAACATTGTGTTAATTTCTGCCATACAAAGAAGTGAATACCTATGTCCCCTCCCTCTTGGACCTCCCTCCTCCCCCCCGCCCCCCACCTAGGTCATGACAGAGCACTGAGATGAGCTCCCTGTGCTATACAGCAGGTTCCCACTAGATATCTATTTTACACCTGGTAGTTTATTTATGTCAAACCTCATCTCCTGATTTGTCCCACCCTCCCCTTCCCCGCCCCGTGTCCACACATCTGTTCTCTACGTCTCTATTCCTGCCCTACAAATAGGTTCATCTGTACCATTTTTCTAGATTCCACATATATACGTTAATATATGGTATTTGTTTTTCTCTTTCTGGCTTACTTCACTCTATATGACAGACTCTAGGTCCATCCTCATCTCTACAAATGACCCAATATTGTTCCTTTTTATGGCTGAGTAATATTCCATTGTGTATATGTACCACATCTTCTTTATCCATTCATCTATCATTGGACATTTAGGTTGTTTCCATGTCCTGGCTATTTTAAATAGTGCTGCAGTGAACATTGGGGTACATGTGTCCTTTTGTTTTCTCAGGCTATATGCCCAGTGCCAGACACCTAGAAAGCATTCAATACCTGTTGGTTGAACAAATGAATGAATGTTTGCCCCAAAGATTCATTTGAATGGCATTAATGACTGGGGGTGTGAAGGATGCCAGACACAGCAAGGTAGTTATAATCAGTGCAGATATGTTGACATTATTTTAGATTCTTATCTTTTTATTCTAAGTAATGAAATATTGCTATCCATATTACTCATGTGAGTTTAAATGCCATAGAAATTGATGATTTCCAGATATATCTAAGCAAATAGTGAAGAGTAATTTCTAATGCATCAAAAAGCAACCTATGTAATACAGTGAAAAGTCCTCATTTCTTTTCAAGGAGCCAAGTGATAAAGAAGAAACAAAAACTAACTGAGTGTGTATCTTTGGTGTGTTTGTGCATGGGTGCACTCTCTTTCAAACATTCTGTTGAGTGTTTTACAGACATTAACTCATTTAATCCTCTCCACAACACTAGGAGGCAGTTCCTATTCTTAGTTCCACATTATGGTTTTTAACAGAAGCTAAGACTTAGATCATTTAAGTAACTTATACAAAATCATATAACTGGTTAGTGGTAGAGCTGTGTTTTTAAACCAGTCTGATTCTAGGACCCATGCTTTTAACTACTATACTATACTACACTCGCTTTGTATTAGGAAAATAACACTTTCATGGGCTCTTGGCAAAACAATTACAATTTTCATACTATATAGGGAGGTTGGAATAAAAAAATCAAAGAGATAACAAAAATTGTAAAAGTGAATTTCACTGTAGTTCGTTGAACCCAGAAATAGTCTCCTACAAGCATGACCGCTGGAATTTACCTTCTAGAAATAAATAATAATCTTTCTTTTTTTTTCACTTTGAATCCTTAACTCTATTTCAGTGTGTTCTCTGGATCTTCTAGTATCTCTGTGCTTTAATTAGTAGCTGTTTCCAAGTATGATAAGTGATTCATGCTAGTCTTAATATTGTATGTAATTGGATCTCTAAGGCAAATTTATCTGTCAGAGTAAAATTGATCTACAAGTAGTTCCCTCTAGCTAATACCTAAATTAGTTTCACCTGGACTTTACCCTCTGCTTTCTTCTGAATTATACCCAGGGAAGGAAATCTAACAGCTGGTATAGGAAATAGCAATGTTATTTGAAAGATTCTGAGTCCAAGCTGATTATGAAAGGAACAAGAAAACTAAACATGTTTATAGGTCAGCTTTGGGAAAATCAAGCTTACAACCCAGCATATTTAAGAATGGTTAAAACCCACTATTCAGATTGGATACTTCAATACAGTATTGATCAAGACTCTTAAGTCAGTGAGCGTGAGAAACTATGACGAGTAGGGGGTTTTGGATTCCACTGTAAAATTTTTACAGTGTAAAACAGACTGTATATATGTCTGTTTTCCTCATTTTTTCCTCTTAATTTTAAAGGGAGGGAGTGTCCAAATCTACTTAACTTTCCATGGACCAAGTATGCAACGGTTTCTCATTAAATGGATAATGAGTTAGCCTTACTCAGAGGTAGAGTAAATAATGGTTTATTTTGTGTGTTTTGAGAACACATTCCTATTCCCAAGTTATGCTCTCAGGAGCGTCCCACTTCAGTAGGGCAGTGCCTCACAATGCTATGCAGAATTTGTCACCTCTGCTCTGTGTTTCATCCCCTCCCATCACCTTCAGGCCCTCACCATGATAATCATCTTTCTTTCTGAATTATAACACTTACCAATCGTACTTATTATATCTTGTCCTGTTAAGCCATGAATTCTCTTAAGTTCTCTCTTTTTATATCTAATCTCAAATGGCTTCCCAAAGAGTTGAGAATTCTACCATCATCTATTATTGGAAAGAATGCTGGTCAAGAAATTGGAAGACCCAGTTCTAATGTCAGTTAGACATTGGGTATTACCATTGGTCTCTGATCAACATTTTCTTCCTCTGTTAAATGCAAGTAATCAGCCTCACTAGTTTTGTCCAAGAGCACCAGTTCTATGGGATGCTCTACAAATAAAATGATCTGCTCTTAAATTTGGGAAATACTCATATAACGCTTTCAGACATCTATGGTTGGTTGTATGGGAAAGGCTCTCAGAAATCCTGAAGTCAGAAATAATACAAACTTAGATTAGCTTTTCTGTACATTATTTCCTCACATTTTTAGACCACGGAAGCCTCTTTTAAGAAAACGTGTTAGCATCTTGTAATACTAGATTCCAAGGGAGAAAGTTGGGAATCATCAATCTGCAAAATCCTTTCCAATCCAAAACCTTCAGGGTTATTATTACTGTGCAACATCTATGAGTATATCACTGTTAAAATCAAAATATACCAGCAGGGGTAACATATTAATCTGGATACCAACTATTAGCCTTCCATTTATTTTCCCCTTACAAAAAGCACTTATTCAGTATGTACTATACTAGAACTTATAGAGATTAAATTAGTAATACAGTTGATCCTTCAACGACAGGGATTTGAACTGCAGGGGTCCGCTTATATGCAGAGTTTTAAAAAATAGTAAATTGTACAATACTACAGATTGAGGTTGGTTGAATCCATGGATGCGGGACCATGGATGTGGAGGAACCAAAGAAATGGAGGGCTGACTGTAAGTTATATGTGAGTTTTCAACTGAGCAGAGGGTTGGCGCTCCCAACCCCCGCGTTGTTTGAGAGTAAACTCTCTTAAAGCAGTTTATGGTATAAAGGAGGAGGCCAAAGTATAAAATATAAGAACAATACAGTTTCCGATGGAATTATATGTAGAGTACACTGGAGACACAGGGATATTTGACCAAGTCTGGGAAAGGATGCTGTGCCTGGCATCAGTATAAGAAGGTGCCCCTCACGATGAGTTTTGAGAGAGAGCCAGGATTTATCATGGAAGAACATTTTATGTAGAGAGAGCAGAATGAGCAAAGGCTTTTGTTCAGAGGTTGCTGGAAACTTCTGCCCGAGCAGTTTCAATGGAGTTGAGGGAATGGAGGCCTGATTAGATTGGAATCACACATGAGTGGGGAGATGAGAAAGCAGAGACACACTTCAAAAAGACTGTCAATGAAAGGAGTACAAGGAACGGATTGGCAACTAGAAGGGGAAATCTTTCTGCAAGTGGGCTTACCAGAATGTGAACTTCCCCAACAGTGAAATGGAGCAAGAAGCAGTGGCAGTGGTAATGCATCAGAAAACTGTGGATGGGAGAAGAGAAAATTTCAGAGCATTGCTGAAGAGGAGTATGTGGGCTTGAGGTGCTCATATCCCTTTAAGTTAGGCAGCTTAAAAGAGAGTTGAAAAAGTGCTGAAGACACAGACACATTTCCCCCTACAGCTTGGCTGTGATAAAAAACAAAACCTGTGTAACAAATTCTGATTTCTTACTTTAAATATCCAGAAGGCTTGTTTTATATGATTTAGTATAAATGACATTTCATTGAGCTAGTTCATAAAAACAGAAAATTACCTTTCCTTTTTGTCTATGTTTATATATACCTTGAGGGTATCCAAAGTGTTTCAGAGCAGGCTGGATACTATGTTGCTCTGAGCTATATAAATCTAAAGGTGAAGCAAAGTATAGCCAGCACAGAGGTCTGCCTTGATTTTAAGAACTATTTTCTAGGGAAAGAAAATGTAATTCTTTTTTTTTTTTTTTTTTGCGTTACACGGGCCTCTCACTGTTGTGGCCTCTCCCGTTGCGGAGCACAGGCTCTGGACGCGCAGGCTCAGCGGCCATGGCTCACGGGCCCAGCCACTCCGTGGCATGTGGGATCTTCCCGGACCGGGGCACGAACCCACATCCTCTGCATCGGCAGGTGGACTCTCAACCACTGCACCACCAGGGAAGCCCAGAAAATGTAATTCTTAATATGCATTTACGGAGAGGTAGCATTCCCAGCAAAGAGACCTATATTATTGTAAATATCAAGTGATCCCAGTCCTGTGCGTTCTCTTTACAATTTATCTGCCTCAAGTTGATAAAAATAATAATGTGTTCACTTCTGTAGCATTTCAAATCCAAGGATTTCCAAGTGCTTTGTAAATGTGAATCAAACCTTAAGACATCCCTGTGAGGCAGGTGAAAATTGTTACTAATACTTTATAAAGACAGTAATAGATGAGGAGTTCACCAAGTTCACAGAGTCATTCGTTTGTTGGTGCCTGAGATTCTGGGGTGAAATCATGCATGTGTGCAAACACATGCGCACGCACACACACACACACAAACACACACACACGCAGTGGGCCCTGACTTCTGTGAAGCCAACAAATCAAAAGAGGCAGGTGTATAAATAAATCATTGTGATAAAATTAGAAGATATGTACAGGATGTGGAGCTGGTTCAGGGGAAGTAGTGATCACCTCTGCTTGGGGAAACCAGGAAAATTTTGAAAGTGCGCAAGACAATTGGTCATAACCGTGAAGGATATTAAATATTTACAAGGCATAGAAGTGAATGAGGCAGAGGGTACATAGTGTATAAAGCCCTGAAGTTATGAGACTGCATGATATATATATATATATATATATATATATATATATATATATACAAAACTGGAAGGAGTCCCGTATGACTAAAACAGGGGCCACCAATTCAAATGCCCACCAGACGGCACATAATTGTGAATGAAGTAAATGGTTTACGTGGAGATGCTGGTGACTTGTAAATTATGTGTTTGCCATAGTGGGCAGGGGCTTGTTGCTCATTTCCAGCTGGGCAGTTGCCATGCCATGCAGTCTGCCATATATCCTGCCTTTTCAAGATAAGCCAGAGATCAGGATTTTGAAATGGTCCCTATCTATTTTTGAATGTTAGTGACTAATTTTATTTTTTAAAATTGTGTACACCAGAAATATCTCCACCACATCTATAGATAAATTCAGCCTATCAGCAGCTATGTTGCCACTTCTACAAATGTCCAAAGAAATGGATCTCAGTTTTCACCCTCCTCTTTTGGTTACAAGGAACAGAAACAAAATCTAAGTTAGTCTTGGAGCTAAATCTGGAAATTTACAGAACCTGTGGGAAGCCTGGAGAATAAGGCATGGAAAGTCATCATAAACCAAGGGAGATTAGACAGAATGGAGCACAGCTGAGGTCACACCACAGAGTGAGTCCTCCTGCTGGACTATCGATGGTGCTGCAGCTGTCTCCTAATAGCTGATGCCAGAATCTTGACCTCCCTCTGTGATGCATCCTGCCCTCAGTAGCTTTTTGTGTTTTGTTTTTTTTGCATCTTTATTGGAGTATAACTGCTTTACAATGGTGTGTTAGTTTCTGCTTTATAACAAAGTGAATCAGTTATACATATACATATGTTCCCATATCTCTTCCCTCTTGTGTCTCCCTCCCTCCCACCCTCCCTATCCCACCCCTCCAGGGGGTCACAAAGCACCCAGCTGATCTCCCTGTGCTATGCGGATGCTTCCCACTAGCTATCTATTTTACGTTTCGTAGTGTATATATGTCCATGCCACTCTCTCGCTTTGTCACAACTTACCCTTCCCCCTCCCCATATCCTCAAGTCCATTCTGTAGTAGGTCTGTGTCTTTATTCCTGTCTTACCCCTGGGTTCTTCATGACATTTTTTTTTCTTAAATTCCATATATATGTGTTAGCATACGGTATTTGTCTTTCTCTTTCTGACTTACTTCACTCTGTATGACAGACTCTAGGTCCATCCACCTCATTACAAATAGCTCAATTTCGTTTCTTTTTATGGCTGAGTAATATTCCATTGTATATATGTGCCACATCTTCTTTATCCATTCATCCGATGATGGGCACTTAGGTTATTTCCATCTCTGGGCTATTGTAAATAGAGCTGCAATGAACATTTTGGTACATGACTCTTTTTGAATTATGGTTTTCTCAGGGTATATGCCCAGTAGTGGGATTGCTGGGTCATATGGTAGTTCTATTTGTAGTTTTTTAAGGAACCTCCATACTGTTCTCCATAGTGGCTGTACCAATTCACGTTCCCCCAGCAGTGCAAGAGTGTTCCCTTTTCTCCACACCCTCTCCAGCATTTATTGTTTGTAGATTTTTTGATGATGGCCATTCTGACTGGTGTGAGATGATATCTCATTGTAGTTTTGATTTGCATTTCTCTAATGATTAATGATGTTGAGCATTCTTTCATGTGTTTGTTAGCAGTCTGTATATCTTCTTTGGAGAAATGTCTATTTAGGTCTTCTGCCCATTTTTGGATTGGATTGTTTGTTTTTTTGTTATTGAGCTGCATGAGCTGCTTATAAATTTTGGAGATTAATCCTTTGTCAGTTGTTTCATTTGCAAATATTTTTTCCCATTCTGATGGTTGTCTTTTTGTCTTGTTTATGGTTTCCTTTGCTGTGCAAAAGCTTTGAAGTTTCATTAGGTCCCATTCAGAATGGAGGAAGCAGTTGGCACAGCCAAGGTAAAATGCTCACACCCAACTTGCTGAGGAAGCAAGGAGGGTGGTATGGCCCATGCAATTCCAGAGTGGGAGATAGAGTCTTGCCTCTTACCAAGACTCACACGTTGAGGATTAGTGTTCAGTGATTTATAGCTCAAAAGTGTCAAGTGTTTACCCAACATATATTGAGTTGGTGGAATAGCACTGTCATCTTGGCTCAGAAAGATTACTTCCTGTGTGCTCATGGGTAAGTTACTTAACCTCTCTCATCTTGTTTTCCATAGCTGTAAAACTAGGGGCTTGGACCAGAAAAGCTCTAATGTTTCCTTCAAGTCTGTAATTCAGTGATTTTCATTGTCATTACTACCAACATACAAAAAAGTCTAGAAAATGGACATGACTTCTATAAGATTTCCACAGTGCACAATCATTTAGAATGTTGAATAGTTAGAATGACTCAGCACATTGGTAGTCTGGACACTAATGCTTTACACTGGCTACTAATGCCTTTATATTATAGAGCATTTCAAGAGACAAACTATTCCAGCTTTCTTTTTCTTAATTCCACTATAATCAGCAAATACACCTTAAAGTGTGAAAGAACAGGTGAGAATGTGTTCTTTAAAGGCAGAAGTCGTTGTACTGGGTAAAAAATAAGACCCAACTCTACACTCTTTATGAAAAAATGCACATTAAATATAAATATGCAGGGAAGCTCAAAGTAGAGTGATGGGAAAATATATGATGCAACCCCTAAATATTAGAATGCCAGAGGCTGGAGTGGCTATTAATATGGCATATAGAGTAGACTTCTGGAAAGGAGTATTACCAGGAATAAAGAGAGTAACTTCATAATGATAAAGGGATCAGCCATCAAGACATAGTATTCCTAAATGTTTATGTACCTTATGAATGAGCCTAAAAGAACATGAAGCAAATTGATAGAACTTAAAGCAGAAGTAGACAAATTCACAGTTATAGTTAGAAATAGCAATGCTCCTTTCTCAGTATTATATATAACAGGCTAACAGATAACCGAAAAGTATATAGAAGATTCAAACGGATAACCTGACCTAGTTGACATATTGTACATGGAGCACTCCATCCAAAGCCAGAAGAATACATCTTCTTGTCAAGTGTATATGAAACATTCACCAAGATAGACCATATGGTGGTTCATGAACAAGTATCAATAAATGTAAAATGATTGAAATAATACAAATATGTTCTCTTATCACAACAAATTGAATAATAATCAATAATAGATAGATATCTGGAAAAATTCAAAATTATTTCACATTAAATAACACCCTTTAAATAATCCATTGTTCAAAGAGAAATTACAAGAGAAGTGTAATCCAAAGTTGCGGGGCTTCCCTGGTGGCACACTGGTTGAGAATCTGCCTGCCAGTGCAGGGAACATGGGTTTGATCCCTTGTCCGGGAGGATCCCACATGCCGCGGAGCAACTAGGCCCGTGAGCCACAACTACTGAGCCTGTGCTCTAGAGCCTGTGAGCCACAACTACTGAGCCCACATGCTGCAACCACTGAAGCCCATGCACCTAGAGCCCGTGCTCTGCAGCAAGAGAAGCCACTGCAATGAGAAGCCTACGTACTGCAGTGAAGAGTAGCCCCTGCTTGCCGCAATTAGAGAAAGCCTGCGTGCAACATTGAAGACCCAACACAGCCAAAATAAATAAATAAAATAAATTAATTAATTAAAAACCAACAACAACAACAAAAAACAAAACTGCTTCCTTGGAAAGATCATTAAAACTGATAAAACTCTAGCTAGACTGATCAAGAAAAAAAGAAAAGATAGAATACACACTTTACCCATATTGGGAGTTTAAAAAGCAGGAACTGCATTTCTGAGAGATGTTAACGTAATAATAAGAGAATATTTAAAATATATTTATGCCAATTTTCTGACAACTTTGAAGAAACAAATTTCTTGAAGCTCAAAAATTATCAAAACTGATACATGAAGAAAGAGAAAAATCTAAATATCTGTCTGTTTAATTACAGTAATTGAAGTCATATTTTAAAACCTTCCCACAAAGAAACTCCAGAACCATCTGGCTTCGTTGGTGAATTCTATTAACAATTTAAGAAAGAAATAATATCAATCCGAAACAGATACTTTTGGATGATAGGTGAAGAGGGGACGATTCCAAACTCATTATAAACCCAGCATTACCCTGAGACCAAAGTTATAAAAAAGTCATTTCAAGGAAATACTATGAATTAATAATTTTTTTCCACATAGAAGTATAAATCTTAACAGGATATTAGCCAATTGAATCCAGCACTACATAAAACAGATAATACATCCTGAACAGGTGGAGTTTATCTCAAGAATGCAAGACTGATTAACATTTAAAAATTGTTAAGGGAGCTTCAAGATGGCAGAAGAGTAAGACACAGAGATCACCTTCCTCCCTACAAATACATCAGAAATACATCTACATGTGGAACAACTCCTACGGAACACTTACTGAACGCTGGCAGAAGACCTCAGACCTCCCAAAAGGCAAGAAACTCCCCACGTACCTGGCCTTGTGGAGGACAGGCTCTTGGTGCTCCAGCCAGGCATCAGGGCTGTGCCACTGAGGTGGGAGAGCCAAGTTCAGCACACTTGTCCACAAGACACCTCCCAGCTCCATGTAATATCAAACGGCGAAAATCTCCCAGAGACCTTCATCTCAACGCCAAGACCCAGTTCCACTCAACGACCAGCAAGCTACAGTGCAGGACACCCCATGCCAAACTACTAGCCAAGACAGGAACACAACCCCACCCATTAGCAGAGAGGCTGCCTAAAATCATACTAAGTTCACAGACACCCCAAAACACACCACCAGACATGGACCTGCCCACCAGAAAGACAAGATCCAGCCTCATCCACTAGAATATAGGCACTAGTCCCCTCCACCGGGAAGCCTACACAACTCACTGAACCAACCTTAGCCACTGGGGACAGACACCAAAAACAATGGAAACTATGAACCTGCAGCCTGCGAAAAGGAGACCCCAAACACAGTAAGTTACACAAAATGAAAAGACAGAGAAACACACAGCAGATGAAGGAGCAAGGTAAAAACCCACCAGACCTAACAAATGAAGGGGAAATAGGCAGTCTACCTGAAAAGAATTCAGAATAATGATAGTAAAGATGATCAAAAATCTTGGAAATAGAATGCAGAAAATACAAGAAAGGTTTAACAAGGACCTAGAAGAACTAAAGAGCAAACAAACAATGATGAACAACACAATAAATGAAATTAAAAACTCTCTAGAAGGAATCAATAGCAGAATAACTGAGGAAGAAGACCGAATAAGTGAACTGGAAGATAAAATAGTGGAAATAACTACAAAAGAGCAGAATAAAGAAAAAAGAATGAAGAGAATTGGGGACAGTCTCAGAGACCTCTGGGACAGCATTAAACACACCAACATTCTAATTATATGGGTCCCAGAAGAAGAAGAGAAAAAGAAAGGGACTGAGAAAATATTTGAAGAGATTATGGTTGAAAACTTCCCTAATATGGGAAAGAAAATAGTTAATCAAGTCCAGGAAGCACAGAGTCCCATACAGGATAAATCCAAGGAGAAAAACGCCAAGACACATATTAATCAGACTTTCAAAAATTAAATACAAAGAACAAATATTAAAAGCAGCAAGGGGAAAACAACAAATAAAACATAAGGGAATCCCCATAAGGTTAACAGCTGATCTTTCAGCAGAAACTGTGCAAGCCAGAAGGGAGTGGCAGGACATATTTAAAGTGATGAAGGAGAAAAACCTACAACCAAGATTACTCTACCCAGCAAGGATCTCATTCAGATTTGACAGGTATTTTGGTTACACAGGTACATGTATTCAAAACTCAGTGGATGTACACTGAAGATTTGTGCTTTTCTTTTAGTGTACATATTATACCAAAATTAAAAACACAAAATATATCAAAATTAGTTAAAGATACTCATGTTGAAGTATTAAGGGAAAAGTAATACGAAATTGGCAATTTATTTCGAAATGCATAAAGTAGATGGATTGGATGGATAGAAGAATGAATATGGATAGATATGTGATAAATCAAGTATATTAAGATGTTAGAGGCAAAATTGCTAATGATATATAGGAGTTCACTGTAAAATGCATTTTTGAATATTTCATTAATAAAGTGTTAAAATTGATGGTGAGATAGGGAGGGTGGGAGGGAGGGAGATGCAAGAGGGAAGAGATATGGGGACATATGTATATGTATAACTGATTCACTTTGTTATAAAGCAGAAACTAACACACCGTTGTAAAGCAATTATACTCCAATAAAGATGTTAAAAAAATAAAATTAATGGTATTAAATAATAGCAATAAAGAAAAATGAAATTTGAAGATTTTCTACTGTTACAACAGCATTAAAATACAATATTTAGAAATAAATTTAAAATATTTATATGCAAGACCACATACTGAAAAGTGTAAAACATTGCTTAATGACAGTTAGACCTAAACACATGGAGAAATATACTGTAGTCATCAGGGAAATGCAGATATAAACTATAATATGTTACCACTACACATCTACCAGAAAGGCTAAAATTACAAAGACAGGCAGTATCAAGTGTTGGTGAGAATAGAGAGCAAATAGAACTTTATATATTGTTTGTGGGAATGTAAGACTTTACAATTGCTTTGAAACAACTTGGCAGTTCCTTTTGAATTTAAGCATGCACTTACCATGTGATCCAGAAATTCTCCTCCTAGGTATCAACTGAAGAGAAATGAAGATGTGTATCTACACTAAGACTTTTTACATGAATTCTCAGAGCAGCTTTATTTATAATAGCCCATAACTGAATACCCACCAATCGGTGAGTGGATAAGCAAATCACATTCTGTTAATAAACAAAAAACAGGTAATATCTTAAAATTTGAGTTTAATAAACAACACAGACTACTGACACACCCAGTAACATGGATAATTCTAAAAACAGCAACAACAATAATAGCAATAACTGCAGAGTGAAGGACTCCAGCCATAGGTTCCATTCCTAGGAAATTGTAGAGCTAATTTACCGTGACCAATAGCACATCATGGTTGCTTAGGGTCAGAGTCTGGGAACTGACTTGAAAGGAGCACAAAGGAAGTTTTGGGGGTGATGGAAATGTTTTATATTTTGATCACTGCTGTGGTTACTTAGGTATATACATTTGTTGAAACTCATAGATATATAGCCTTCAAATGGGAGGATTTTATTGTATATACATTTTCTTCCAATAAATGTGAATTAACAATTTGCAGTTTATTGTTGAGTCAGTGTGTGGCCTGTGGCTTAAGAGAGATTGATACTGAGATGCCTAACTGATGTGACTGTTGACGTTTTGCCTTAAAAAGTAATGGGATAGAACTAGTTGGTGATTTTCTCTTACTTAATATTACTATGCTGTCTTTCAGAAATAATTGGGTAATATTATCCAATTAGGCTAAAGGTAAAAGTATTCCTACAAGTATTGATTCCAATTGTGCCTGTAATCTTGGAAAATTTTTTGAAATGTTTATAAATCTTTTTACAGTTACTACATTTTTAGAATATACTATTAATGGAAAGACACATTCAATGATAGCTCTGTCAAAAAACTATAGGTAAACCTACATTTTTGTACCTGGGTCCTACCACTTATTGTTAATGTCATGTATTTTGAAGCTGGGGCAGAACCATGCTTCTTGATTTTGGAACAAGATCTATTCTTTAACAAAAATGAAATTTAAAGATTGTACTTGGGAATGGTTTTCTGTGTTCCAAAAAGAACATGTTCTTTTTTAAAAACAAATATTAATAGTTAGCAGTAAAAGCAACATATTGCACCATCTCTTTTTCAGGAGTGACTGTGTTTATCCATAGACAGAGTCTGACTCCCATTCATTAGTCCTCCAGGGAGAACAATGGCAATGAAGACAACAAAGAGGTGGGAAGTCACTTCAGGTTTCTTATATTTTGGATCTGTTATCTCCTATTTACCATTTAACCCATTCCAAACAGGTATCTGTTCCCCTTACTCCATGTAAACTTGTCGTGGCTGCAGACGGTCTCCATGTTTTGAATCCAGTGGGTGCTGCTTAAGCTCCATCTTCCGTGAAATCACAGCGTCATTCTGCATGGCTGCCTCTTCGCTCCTTTCTGAAACATTCTTGATTCTCACAGCCCCACACTCTCCTGGTCTTTTTCTCATCTCTGTAATTTCTCTTTTTCAGGCTCCTTTGCTGGCTTTTCTTCCCTAACCCAACTTCTAGATGTAAGAGTGCCCAATATGATTGTCTTTCGATATTTCTTCTCTTAGCTGTAGCTTCTCCTTAGAAGAGGAAATAATTTATTACCAGGCTGATAAAAGAATATAACTTATTACCAGTACCTTTATATCTCTATTCCAAAAGAGCTTGAGTTCATATACCTAACTGTCTATTTTATAAATCCACATGGATGCTTAATGGGCATTTCCTGTTAACATGTGTAAAATGTCATTTTTTTCTTCCGGTCACCCTTCCATGCATGACCTAATCTCTTCCTAAGCTTCCCTATGTCAGGAAATGATACCATTATCATTTGATTAAACCTGCGTTCTGTGTGTTATTTTTAACTGCTTTTTTTCTAGTGCCTTAGATCCAAAATGACACCAAGTCTTGTATGCTGTATCTTGAAAATATTCTTGAATTGTTCACTTCTTTTCCTTTTTAGCTGCCACTCTACTTCCCCAGTCATTATCATCTCTAGCCTACATTACTACAGCAATAGCCTTCTCATTGGCTGTAGTTTCCATTCTTGGATTCTGTATTCCTTTCCTCACCCAACAAATGGACTGATCTTTCTTTTAGAAAGTGGATAAATGATCGTTACTCCCCTACTTAAAACATTTCAATGGCTTCCCATCACCTTTTTGGGCGCCTCCATGGCCCTCCTTGAGCTGGCCATTGCCTATCTTCCCAGTCCTTTCCCGCCTACTCATTATGCTCTAGCCACACAGGGCCTCTGTTTAGGTATTGAATTTGCTAAGCCTTTTGCCACCTTTGGGTCTTTGTATATCCATTCCTTCTGCCACCACCCTTCCTCAGTCTCACTGAATGGCTTGCTTCCTCTCATACTTCAGGTCTCAACTCAAACGTATCCTACGAGAGGTCTACCTAGGGCATCCTTTTGAATGTAACCACCCCCAACATACAAAAGTTACTCTCTATCATATCACCTGTTTATTTCTTTTATAGTATTTATTATATTCCAATATTATTGTATTTGTGTATTTGTTTTATGGTTTATGTCTTATGTCACTTGAATGCAAGTTCTTGTAGGGCAGCGTCCTTGTCAGCCTTGCTCACTGCTGTAACTTGAGAGGCCAGAATAATGCTTTGCATGGAAATTTTTCCATAATCATTTGTTGAATGAATAAATAAACTTGGCAACCAACACTTTGATTAAATGTAAGAAGGAAATCAGTTACTTTTTTAATTATTACGTTTTCTAATTATAGAAGTGGTATCTGCTCACTGCAAAACATTTGAAAAATATAAATCATAGAAAGGCAATAACATCACTATCTAGAGATAAAATCTGTACAATTTTAGTGCCTGTCCTTCTGGTTTCTATCCCTATCTTTCCTCCCCTCTTTTCCTCATCCCCACCCCATAAGACTTATTGTGAATTACCACTGTTAGTACTTACCTATTTTGCGTCATGGAATTTTGTCAATATTTATATTGAGCATGATTCTTAATGGCCATACAGTACCTGATTTCTTATTTTTCAACCTTAAACTCTTTGTAAATTGTGATAATAATTTACAAAGAGTTTGTTTCCTTATCTGTAAATCGTGATAATAAGACCTACCTTCTTCTAGGACATTCATGAGGATTAAAAGAGTTGAATGGATGCTAATTGTTTAAACCAGCTCCTGAGATATAGTTAGCACTTAATAAAAATGAGATGATGATAATCATTTCTAATATCATTGATTTCTTTTTACTTCGATCTGTAAAACTTCAGGAGAGACATGGGTCCTGAATAAGTCAATGAGTGTAGGAAATATCACATGTGAAGATATACATATAAAACATGAAGGACTTGTGCTTCTAGGTTTCTTGTTATTTGAGGTGCTGTATTGATTAACATTGAGTTAAATTGGATGTAGGGTCTAATTATTAATAAATAGCCTTGCTTTTGGAGTAAAAATACAATTCCAAAGAGAGGAGTGTGTCTCCAGGAGTCTTAATTCCCCAGTTCAGTATATAATTAATTTAGGTTTCATAGACGGAAAGAGATGAAGACACATTTAATAAAAGACATTCATTGCCATAGCACTCATTGCTCTTATTGACTGTTCCCTTTAAGATTTAGCTTCTTCTGAAATATTAATAATCTATGAACTACTTAACATAAATATTTGAAGGAAAGATACTGATATATGAAAAGAGTGGTGACTTTCTTTAGCTCTGCTACTTTCTATGGATGACTTGTTATTTCTCAAGTGCTCTTTTGGTTAGGACTTATTTTCCTCACTAGTTACCACATTGTCTTACTAGGACTGCTTCTCCTTTCCATGTCCTGGAAGACTCTGGTATCTTCTAAGTATGTTTTATGTGGGTACCAAACTCAGATTCATGTTCTGATTATGGCCAGGGAGACTTTTCATTAATGACTTTGAGTTTATTGTTAATTACACGTATTTGGGGTGAGGAGTGTCATCTAGCTGATTGCTTACTGCTTTCTCTTTAGGAAGCTGAACACAAGTTCTGTTTCATGTTCTTTGCAGCAGTAACCAGGAAAATGTATTAGTGAAAAGAACAACAATCGAATTTAGCTCTATCTGGGGAATTGTATATGGTCCATTTTTCAAACCACAAGAGAAAAACAGAATCTCCAGATATGGGTACCTGCAAAGGTACGTTTATTTAGACTTATGTGTTTTTTTTGTTTTTTTTGCTAGACTTATGTTTTTAGAAGTGGTTTTAAGAGGAACGTTATTCTCTGCCTGCAGTGATTAAACCTATCAAAATCCATTGAAAAAAGATGATTTTAATGCCATTTTATCTTTCTGGTGAGAGTTTTCACAGCCTCTCCTGAAAATCTATTAACACAGTAAATGTCCTGAATTCTCCCTCCCTGAAATTTAAGTCTACTGTGCTTTTTACTTCAAGACCTTTTAGGGAAGGAATTAAATTGACTGACTACATGCCTTGTGATGTCTCACCACAATCTATAGTAGCCTCCACTGATTGAATGCCTACTGCTATATAGGAGCAGCATTTTCGGCAATTCCTATGTTATTTATTTTAATGTAATGTAATGTAATTTAATGTGATTAATACATTTAATTTACACAACAATTTTGAAAGATAGGCATTATCTTCTCTGTTTTCCAGAAGGGGAGATTGAGGCTTGTAGATGAATGATCTAAGGCCTTTTCACTAATAAGGGTAAAACTGGTATCCAAATTGTTTTACATGATATCAAAATCAGTACTTTTTCCAGGATTCCATGCTGAATATATACTTATTTAAGTACACCTCCAAAACTATGTGTGTGTGTGTGTGTGTGTGTGTGTGTGTGTGTATAAAATCTCGAAACACAAGTAACAGCCACTAGAAAATCAGTTTCAGTTGAGCACAGTGCTTGGTGGTTTTGTAGCAGTGCTTGATAATAACTGAGAGTGGATAACAGCTTAATAAATTGTGAGATTAGTAGAAGATTCCAGAGCTGCTTTTTTATCCAAATTTTTAACCACTAGCCACATATGGCTATTTAAATTTTTATTTAAATTAATTAAAATAGAATAAAGCCAATTAAAATGAAAATTTTGCTTCTTTGATCACACTCTTCATATTTAAGTAGTCAGATGCTCAGTAGCCACATGTGGCTAGTGGCTACCATAGTGGATATTTGCATCACCACCGAAAGATCTATTGGGCAGTGCTGTTCTAGAGGATTCATGGCTTATGTGTTTTCATCAGTAATTTGAAAGGCAAGTGAAAATTAGTGCTGATGTTGGGGATGCTATCAAGCTAGCCTACAGAGAAGGAGGTCAGCAGGGGCATTGCTAGTGACAAAGGGCGAGGAGCCTAAGAAAGCTGGAAGTGAGTGGAGCTCGCCAGGCTAATTTAGATACAGAAAACGTTCCAGAGCCCAGAAAGACCAGAAATGAAAAAGCAGTTGTGGAAGAAAGCAAGATATTGTCCGGCTTCAAATTGAGTTAGTGATAGCTTTTCACAGCACCTTCAACAATCTTTATAATGGGTTAAATAATTTTATGTGAGCTTGAGAATATTTACTGATTATAGAGAGAAATAATACTATAGTTAGAATTTAAAAGTAAAAGTATGAGCAACATGGACGTTTAATAGCAATTCTAAATTAATTAAGCAAGGACGAGGTTCTAAGATTCTATTAGAAGGAACTAAAATTGCTTTTAAGACACTCTTTCTCACATCACTGGTGGATGTGGGATTCAGGGCAGAATGCTCATTCATCATGGGAGGACCAGTTAACTGCCCAGATCAGAGCTACACACTGATCTCTACACACTGGGTCTCTTCATTAGAAGCACCTGCAGCTGTGTTGAGCTGAGACCCAGTGAGGTCTGAATGGGGGCTGTCTGAGCAGTGGTAGTCAAGGAGACAATGAGGAAGAGCATGATCCTGGAGAAGTGCCCTGAGCCTAGCAGCAGGCATCACTTGTGTCTCAGCAAATGGGCTACTTTGTGGCTTTCCTGGAGCAAAAGTGGTAGAAAGGAAACAATTGCTAACTCTCAGACTTATTTAGAAAGAGGTTCCACTTTACAGGAACCATTGTTAATGGGTTGGTACAGGGAGAGGTGCCTGGAATTGTGAGTTTTGTCCCTCTAAATCAATATGGCCTATTTCCAGCTCCAGCAAGGGTATCTTCCTGTTTTTTGGGTCAGAATAGGAGCTGGAAGGCTCTATGTCCAGACAATTCTGACCTCCATTAATCTCAGTCATGGACTGAGATGGGAAGAAAGCTTTACTGTAACTTGATGTTGGCTGATCAGTACGTCTCAGAGTTTTCCCACCACCTTTTCTGGACCATGTTACTAATAAAACAAACAAACAAAATAAAGCAGGTTTATCTAGTCTCAAGTATCAAGTTGGAATTGGAGGAAATGGATATGCTTCTAGTGGATTGTCGTATAATTCTCATGTACCTTTGAGGGATTGTGATCCCTATTTGAGAAATACTTTTCTAGATTAGTGGTTTTATTTTTTATCCTTAATTAGTCAAAAATATAGACACATGAAATTCTCTTCAATGTGTAGAAACCCAGATTTCAAATGAAACCAAGGATTTAGCATGATTTCTTCCATAAACTGAAACACATAATGAGAAGTTTCTTCTAGTTTATTGAGATAATTATTATAGTGCACTGTTTAGAATGAGGACCAAGTGTTATCAAGAAAAGATCAGATGTTTAGGAAGGATAGAAAGTGTGTGATGTGTTTCAGAAATTTTCATCTAAAACTAATAAAATATATATTTAACTTTTTAATTATAAGTATATTTGAACACATACAAAAGTGGAAAAAATAACTTTATTTACCCAACACCCAGCTTCAACAATTATCAATGTGTCCAATCTTGTTTCATCTATAGCCCTTCCCTCTATATCCCTACCCTTCACTCTATTAGTTTGGTACAAATCCCAGAAATTATATAATTTCACTAGTATGCATCTCTAAAGAATAGGGACAATTTTTCCTTAGCCTTATGACCTTCTAGTTCTAACTACAGGAAGTACGGAATAGCATGCTGGAGGATGGCACAAGGATACAATCAGTAAGATTCAGAATGTTGGAAACTCTACAGGATGAAAACTTGGTTTCTTTAACAAATAAATTACAACGGATAAAGTAGGATTAGCAATAAACTGTAAATTAAAAGAGACTAAGATACACATTGATTCTAACCACCAATTATGAGACAATTGGAGAAATTTAAATAGTAACAGAATATTTGATGATGTTAAGGAATTACCATTTGCTTTTTTGGTTTTTTCCTTTCTGTTTGTTGTTTTAGGTAGCTAAGATAATGGTGTTATGGTTATGGGAAGAAAAAAATTTTTTAATACTCTGCCATAAAAAACCAAGAGTAAATTCTTACCTATTTGGAGAACTTGACATCCCAGAACGATTCATAATGCAAGAGTTCTGAGTAACTCCCTTCTTTCTGTGGTAATTTATATTTTTTGAATAACAAAAAGAGAAAGTCTTTCAAAAATGAAATGAAATAAAATAGCCAAATCCTGAATTCTAAGGTAAACCTACCAACTCCTGATTCCTTCTATTTTGAGAGGCCAAGAGCTGTTGTTGTCTTTTAAAGAGCTAAATAGCAGAGCAAGGAAACCATTATTGTCTAAGTGCTGCTTTTTTTGTAAAACAAATATATCTAGAAAACAACCCTGAGTTTGGCAGTACTTCTCAGCTTTTGTGATTTTTGCCTTGTTAAAAGTAGAGGGAGTCATTATTTTATGAATCCAGTTCATACACTCTCCTCTGTCCTGCACGGGTGACGTAGGCCATTGGAAAAGGTACAGAGAAGAGTCCTTGGACTTTTTTTTCCAGGCTTTTCACACCATGCCATATATTTAAGTAACAGGCTGAAATGGGGAATGATGAGTCTCTCAGGGAAATAATTACAGCGCTCTCATTAGAAGGCTCATTAAGAATAAAGAGCAGGAAGGGGGCTCTGAGAACAGACTCTTATTCTGCTATTTATTAGGACAAAGCACTCTTTTTAATGGGGCACCTGAAAAGCTCTATGCTGCAGTTATTATTAGGCATTAGTGCTTTTACTAACTTCTTGAGATCAGCTTTGCCCTTCTCTCTGCCTTGGTCAACAGTTGAAAACAACATCCTTGCGTTCCAGGCTCCTGTGGAGAATTTGTTCTCACTTTTTCTGTCTTTGCTCAGGAGTCCCGTTCTTCCAGTCTGAGAGGGCATTTGACGACTGGACCTCCCTTTGGAGCCTTGTACATTGGAGGACATAATGCACTTGATTGCCTGTCTTCTCTCCTAAATCTCTCTGCTCTTCCTCCATTTCATGTTACAACTCTCTTGCTCTCTTTTTCTCTAGATCCCCTAGGGAAGAAGTTGACAAACTTTTTCTTTAAAGCATCAGATAGTACAGTTAGTGAATATTTTAGGCTTTGCAGTTCACAGGGTCTCCTTCGCAGCTCTGCTGCTGGGGTGCAAAAGCAGTCATATACTATACATGAACGAGTGGGTGTGGCTGTGTTCCAATAAAGCTTGATTTATAAAAACAGGTGGTAGGCCAGATTTGATCCACAGGCTGTAGTTTACTGATCCCCGTTCCAGCAGTGTAAAAGGGAAGTTCCCATCGCACTTATGAAAGTAGGCGTGTAGTATTCCCAAATAGTTTCAACTTCATTCATTCAATGACTCATCAAATTTCCCCTTCTAAGTTTTTAACACCTACTATGTGCCAGGCTCTGTGCTCGGCACTGGGAATATGGAAGCGTAAAAACCCAAGGAGCTCACAGTCTTGTGAGTAGTTGGGCAGACAAGCAAACAACTACAATACGATATACGTTGTGCTTTAATGGACATATGAGACCATAGGTTAAGGGGATGTAAGATTGCCTGAACTAAAGCATTAAGAAAATTTTACCAGGCAGAGGGTGTTTTGAGAGGAAACAGCCCAGGAAAATATATAGAGGCGGAAGGAAACATACCTGCTCCTGGGCCTCTGAGCATTTGAGTGTTCCTGCAGCATCAGTGTATGTGCAGGTCTTCCAGAAAGGTGGCGGCAGGGGTAAGAGGAAAGACTGGTTAGAGGAATCGGGGGCTAGACAAGGAGCAAAGTCCTGTGCTCTGTGCTACTGATAAGATTTTATTTTGTAGGACATGGGAACCACTGAACAATTTAGAGCACAGGAATGCCAGGGTCAGATTTACCTGCCAGTTCATGGGGAACAGTGTGGGAAGTGCAATTCCATCAGTCCTGGAAGGCTTTGACTTTTCTCTTGAGAAGCTGTGAGCAATAAGCAAAAGTTGACAGAACTAGGATCTAGAAAACCAGGAGGGCAATTTAAAATGAGCTGAATATTCTTCCTGTTCACTTTACATTTCAGGTCCCTGGGCTGACTGCATTGGCAGTGGATGTTGAGAGATTATTTGGGTTTGTTTTTGGGTTTTTTGTTCATTGTTTTTTTGCTACAGAAAGAAAGAAAGTTCTCTTAGTTCAGTGACAAGAGGAGGGGAATCACTGGGGCTGTTAATTCCAAGATTTATAGTGAACAGCTTCTTCTGAGTATGATTTGAGGGATTCTAGGAACCCCTTTGCCCTGAAATACCATACTATCCATCTTCTACAGGAGCTAAAATTATACAACAGATTTTATTCCTTTAGGTTGAGCATTGCCCTCTCTACGCAAGGTGTTTTAAAATGAAAATACTCCCAGGAAGTGTGACACACTATGTCAATCATAACCTAGTGTGAATGAAGGCATGACTCTGACAGGGACTCAGGAGAACAGAGACCCCTGGGAAGGAGAGCGGGAGGCTTTTAAAATAAGGGAAGGACTACAGAACCAGGGATATAAAGGGCAGAGAACAAAGACTAACTTTGCCTATTTCTCAATAACACCAGGGGCAGCGTGGAGCGAAGGAGATAGATGAGGTCAGGGCATCAAATAGCAACTGATTGATAAATATGGGGAGGAGAAGTATGTCTTTTTCAGACTCAATGGAATTTTTACTGCCTAACAATTCCAGAGTCAATTTATAAAGCTGTCTGGGAGCGTTCACTGTGTGAGACGCAGACGCAGAAATGGGAGGGAGACAATTAGGCTAAAGATGCTTCAGACAAGGGATGGGCTACAAGTGACAACAGAATGAACCCCCCACGCCCGCCTCTTACTTCTGGCAGCTCTTATTCTCCTCCCAGCAAGCTCTTGCTTGCTGCTTTGTCTTCTGAATACAAAACTAAAGTGCTTGGGTGAATAAACAAGAGCTCTCTTTATCAAGGACAGACAGCGCCCAGTCACTTTGGGCTTGGTGCATGTGTCCCTGCGTGATGTCTGTTGATTTGAAGCTGGTGAGAGACGCGAGGGCATGGTGCCTAGTTGATGACAAAGCAGCAACTCCGGGACCACAGACTGAAAGTCCTCAGGGGTTGTCCTCCTACTTGTGGCATCATTGCGTGAACCGAAGAACGGCAGTTCTGAAGCTGGTAAGGCCCAGAAACCTACCCGCGGGCTTTCTTGTTGGATTCATACATGTGTTAAATATTTAACCACATTTGCTGCCAGCCTACTCTGTGTGAGGGTCCTGATTAGGCGCCGAGGAGATTTAAAGGGACGTGCGTGAATGATTACAACACAAGATAGGTGCCTGGGAGTGACAGAGAAGGTATTATCTGAATCTGAATGAGGGAAATACGATGGTCTACATTCCACAACTATAAAAGTGTGGCCATCGTGCAGAGGCCCCTGTTGAGCTCAGAGCAGGGGCCTTGGGTGCCAGGAAATGGGGATGGCAGTGGTCACTGGGCAGAGGCAGGGAGGGAGAAATCAGGTGGGACCCTAGGCACCAGGAGGCAGTGGGTGGGTGGCAGAGAGTCTGTTCCCTGGGGGCAGCATGAGGAAGGACTGCCTGTGAGCCAAAGCTCCAAGCCCTGGGTCATGTTCTATTGTCCCATTGGGCTCTGCTTACAAAACATAAAAGCCAGAGGTAACATTATTAAGAATTCTGAGATGATGACCGCAGGGCATTAAATGCCACGCGTGGACCCTTCTGAGTGCGGATCTTATGACTGCCCTGGTAGCCCCCCATGAAACTGGCCTCGGTTGAAACCTAGTCAATTGTACTGGATCCAGTTTCACAAAGAGACTAATTGAGGAGGGTGGAATTTGCAAGGAACCTAGAAAGAAGAGAGACAAGGAAATAAGCATGGGCAGTGCTTACCCAGCACTGTTTAGGGGACAGTGAGGTTGATGTTTAGGGCACCAAAGGGGTGGGATCAGTCATGGGCAGGAGGGTTTCATCCTTCCCACAAAGACCTGGGTCCTCACCACTTTGTAGTGCTTTGCTATGATCACACACACATTTCACAAGAAGCTGCTAATTGTCCCTAAACATTCATTCTCTTTTCCTCCACAGTAATAGTGTTTTCTGTGGTGCACATGGTCATCTAGAGCAAAGGTGACAGTTCTCGGTGTCTCTTGCAACCCCATAGGGCTGTGTGACGAAGCTGTGGTCATCAGGATGTTCAGTGGACATTTTCATGTGGCAACTTGTAGGCACATCCCTTAAAATAAACTGTACGTGCTATTTGTGTCCTTTCTTTTCCTCCCCTTCCTCCCTCCTGCTGTCTGGGATGTGGATGGAAGAGCATCCTCTTAGACCAGGAGGATGCAGGCCACACCTAGAAGTAGTGAAGTGACGTGTTAAAGAGCTGGGGTCCCTGAGGACTTTGTGGGGCAGAACTTCAGGTTCAGCCCTGAAATACATGTCTTGTGATGGCATACCTTTTACGTGGGAGAGAAACCAAATGACCTTGTGTAGCCTTTATATGAGGTTACTCATAGCCAAACCTAATTCTAACTAATATGCCAAACATATTCACCAGACTTTGCACATCTTCTGGCTGAGGAGTATGCCTGCCTTATTCATGAGAAGGTACACCTATTATAAGCTAACAAGTTAGCATTGGGGGGGCCTATAGTGATACCTTTTATGAGTTTTGTTGGTCTGAATTAGCATCCCTGAGTCAGTAAACTTTGAATACCCTGACAAATTTTTATTTCTAGGTCTGAAGAGCATAGGCCCAAGTCTTAGATCTTGTTGAACTCACTAGGATATCTTCATCCTGTGAGACTGAGCTATGTGGTCAGCTGGCACCTTGGTCTCCTGACAGACATGGATACATGTGGGTACATTAGACATAGCGTAGCCCAAATGCTCTGTAAATGCAGGAAAAGGAGACACCACTGCAGCCAGTTCTTTTAAGCAGAATTAAGAGAAAGAGAATGTGATAAAACGTGTAAAATTGCTAGATCCCAATGAGCAAAGGTAAATCTAATTAGACAATGCCTACTATGCACTATGCTCTGTTCTAGAGGTCTGGAGTACGTTCGTGAGCAAAACAAAGATCTTCGACCCCATGGAAGTTATGTACCAGTGGAAAGAGACAGACAATAGAGACTAAAATGTAATGTGTAATTAATGAACACAGTGTGTAATGGTGATAACTATTATGTAAAAAGGAAAATGTAGAGTGGGATAAAGCGGAGTAGGTGCACTGCCCAGATGCCCCCACTGGGCCAGTGTATCCGTCCCTTCTGCTGCTTTGAGCATTGGCCGTGCTCTTCTCAAAAGTACTGTTTGCAGCCAGTGGAGCTGCCTTTCTCAGATAGGCTGAGGAGGTTCAGTATCCCCTTACCTCAGGGTTGGGGGCTGGCCTGCAGGCGATCATTGGCTGATAGGGGTATATCAGTGTGCCCTAATGGGACAATTCTGTGGTGCCAAGTGCACTTTAAACTAGACCTCCCAGGGACTCAGGCCACGCTCCTTCAAGTAAACCACATCTTCACCCAGTTTCTTTCTTGCCCTATCCTCTTTCTCGTCCCCTACAAGCTTCACCTGAAAACACTCTCTCATTAACTTGCATGCACAGCAACCTCTACTTTAGATTCAGCTCCTTAGGAAACAAAGTGGAATAAGGTGTGCTGATGGTGGAGCTGGGGTCATAGCAAAGGATTAAGTAGCATAGTCAAAACAGGCCTCATGGAAGAAATGAGACTTGATCAAAAGACCTGAAGAAGATGAGAGAATTAGCCAAGACAAGAAACATTCTGGGCAGAGGGCAGAGTTAGAACAAGGCCCTGCGATAGACAGAACACCACTCCCCAGGAAGCCCACATCCTAAACTGCAGAACTTGTGATCACGTTAAGTTGCGTGGCAAAGGGGAGTTAAGGTGGCAGATGGATTAACGTTGCTAATCATATGACCTTAAAGTAGAGAAATAATCCTGGATTACCCAGGTGGGCTCAATGCAATCACAGGAGTCCTTAAAAGTGCAAGAGGGAGGTGGAAGAGGAAATCAGAGGAAGGGAGAAGGAGAGAGAGTCAGAGGAAGCTGTGACTGTGGAGGAAAGGCACAGAAAGGAATAATGTTGCTGGCTTTGAAGACAGAGGAAGGGGCCAAGAGCCAAGAAATGTGGGTGGCCTCAAGACACTGGAAAAGGTAAGAAAAGGAATTTTCCTCTAGAGCCTCTGGAAGGGAACACAGTCATGTAGACACCTTGATTTGAGCCCGGCGAGACTCATTTCAGATTTCTGATCTCTAGAGCTGTAATATAACAAATCGATGTGTTTTTGGTCACTTTATGGTAATTTGTTATGGTGACGAGAGAAAACAAATATAGGCTCGAAGGTGGCAGCATGTCTGATATATGCGGTTAATGTAAGGAGGCCACTGTGGCTAGAATGGAGAGTGAGCTGGAGGGGAGTAGGGAAGGGCGTTAGAGAGGTTTGGTGGGCCAGGTGTGCAGGGCCCTGTGGCTACTGTATGCAGGCAGGCTTTCACTTTTAGTGAAGTGAGGAACCATTGCAGGGTTTTGAGGATGTGATCTTACGTACTTGTTAAAAGGCCCTAGGACTGCTGAGATTAGTCAGCATGGGGCTAGGGAGACTGGTCAGGAGGCAGTAACACAGGTGGGAAGTGATGGTGGCAGGGATGGGGGCGGGGAGGATAGCAGGGGACGCGGTAGGAAGTGACCATGTTTTGAAGACAGAGCCAGCAGGATCTCCTGCTAGATTAAACGTCGGAACGTGAGAGAAAGAACTGTCAAGGATTGCTTCAAGGATTTCTTCTGAGCAACTGGAAGAAGAAAGCTGCCATCAATTGAGATGGGAAAGGCTGCAAGGGGAGCAGGTTTTCAGTGTGGGCCCTGAGACTGGGTGTTCTTTGGAACTTGTTTTGATTTGAGATATGTGTTATATCCAAGCAAAGGTGTTGATTAGGTAGCTGGGCATACGGTTCTGGAGTTTGGAGAAGTCTGACCTGGACATATCCATTTGGGAGTCACCAGCGTATCGATGTATAGGGTAGCATTTAATGTCCTGGGACTGAGTGATATCACCGTGGGAATGAGTGGGGAAGAGGAACAAGAACTGAGCCCCAGGGAAGGGCAACATTAAGAGGTTAAGGAGAAAGAACCATCAAAGGAGACCGAAATGGGGTGGCCAAAAGGTAAGAGTAAATTCAGGAGAGTATGGGATCCTGGATGCCAAAGGAAAGGAAAGGAACAGGAAGAGAGTTAGATTGACTGCATAAAATACCTCAAGGAAGATAAAGATTGATCAACTACTTTAGCAGTGAGGAGGTTATGGGGAAACTTGATGAGAAAAATTTAGTGAAATGGTGAGGATGAAAGCCTGATCGACGTAGGTTGAAGGGAGAACGGGAAGAAAAAACTTGGAGCCAACAAGAACATACAATCATTTCTGGAAGTCTTGTTGTAAATAGGAAGTAAAGAAATTGAGTGGTAGAATGGTAGCAGGAGGGAGCTGGACAGTATATTAGATGGGGGTCTCCAGAGAAATAGAAGCTGGCAGCTGGAGACCCAGGGAAGAGTTGATGTTGCAGCTCCAATCAGAAGGCAGTCTGGAGGCAAAATTCTCTTTTTCTCAGGGGACCTCAGTCTTTTCTGTTAAGGCTTTCAAACAGATTAGGGGAGCCCCCCACCACATCATGGTGGGTAATCTGCTTTACTTAAAGCCTACTAGTTTAGATGTTAACCATGTCTAAAATACCTTATAGCAATATCCAGACTGGGTACTGTGGCCTAGCCAAATTGACACATAAAATGAACCATCCCAGGTGGTGAAGAGGTTTAGAGGTTTTGTTTGCCTTTAAGGTGAGAACAGATTTGTACATCAGTGAAAGTAGTCTAAGAGAGCAACAAAATCAATGATGTGAAAGAGAGAGGGGAGGACAGCTGGAGGGATGTCCCTGAGTGGGTGAGAAGAATGTGATCTAGTGCACAAAGGAGGAATTTGGATAGGACAGCGGTTCATCCTGCAAAACCGGCAGGATCGTACATCAGCTGGTTAGTGGGAGAAGGTCTTCTGATCGCTTCAGTGATTTCTAATGAAGTAGGAAGCAACACCATTGTCTGATAGAAAGAATAGAAGACGACCTATTGGGAGACTGGGGAAAGAGGAAATAGTCTGAAACAACCCAGTGAGAGAGTGACCACGTGAATGGACCAGGCCATATAATGTGCTTGCCTGGCTGCATAGATGCTCACTTTGAAGTTCATGATCATGAATTTACTTTGAGACCAGTCAGTGTGTCCACATGGACTAGGTAGAAAATGTAGTTTTGCCACGTGGGTATGATGATGTGAGTGAGGGCAGGGGAGTCAAGGGTATATGTAAGGAAGTGATGATAATATTTGGCTAGGGAATTTAAGTGGAATAAGGAAGAGAATGAAGGTACCAAGGGGAAGTGGATAAAGGGGATGGGAAAATCAAGTGATCAAAATGTAGGGCTGGCATGAGTGTAATCTATAAAAATATCAAATCATTATGTTGTACAGCTGAAACTAATCACATTGTAAATCAACTATATTTCAATTAAAAAATGGAAAAATAATAAAATGACTTAAAGGAGGAAAAAAATTAAAAGGCAGGACTAGCCAAACTAGGGAGACAGTGAAAAAAAATCAGTGGCTGCCAGGAGTTTGGGGTGAGGGAGTAAGGGATGAATAGAAGTACAGGGGATTTTCTAGGGCGGTGAAACTATTCCATGTGGTATAGTAACGGTGGATACATGACGTTGTACATTTGTCAAAATGCATAGAATGTATAACACAAAAATTGAACCCTAATGTAAACTATGGATTTTAGTTAATAATAATGCATTACTGTTGGTTTATCAATTATAACAAATGTATCACAATAATGCACGGTGTTAATAATAGGGAAGACTTAGGGGGGTGTGGGGTGGGCTGTGTGTGAGGGGATATATGGGAACTCTCTGTACTGTTTGCTCAGTTTTTTTCGGTAAATGTAATCTGCTAGAACTATTTTTTTAAATGTAGGAATTAATATAACTCTCCATGAGACTAGTTTGTCTTTAAGCATTTTCTTCATCGGTTGCAGAAAGACAGTGCTGGGCTTCTATTAGATGATCAATAGTTAAATGCAGCTCTGTCAAATCCAAAGTCCCTTCCTCTAGGTGAAAAAATGAATAGTCATAGTGCGTAAAATGGGTAAGTAAATAAAACATTTTTAAAAATTTATTTCAGGGTTAAGGAGGACAGACACTTTCTTGGTCCACAAATTGGAAAAACATATAATTTTAATATTCCAAGGGAGGCACTGAGCCTGGACAAAGAATATATATCCAAGGCTGGTCTCCCTAGCCAAGGGGAAAGGCACTTTAACACCTTGCCCACTACCTCTCTCTTGTGATCTATAAGATATATGGACCATAATAACTTCCCTTAGATCTAAGAAAAAAAGGCCAGCCAGGGTCACGTGATTATCAAACTCCGCAGTCCCTTAGTGCCTGCAGTCTTGTCACATGCTATATGTGTGCCTCCTTTTTTGAGACTTTAAAGGTGAGATAGTTTTACTTGCATGGTGAGGCTGGTTTAAACGTCTTCTGTAGCAATGACCTTAAACACTAAATTCTCTTAAGTTCTTACTTGGCTTAAAATGCAAAAAGAAAAGGCATGGTTGTAATGGCAAATAGACTAAAACTTTACATAAATAGACCACTGAAAATGCGGTCCTTAAGTTACCAAAGTATATTAAAAGGCTTATAGTATACTGAATAAAGTTTAACCGGTTAAATAGTTTTAGGTACAATTAACTTGTTTTTTCATAAAATTGTTAGAAACTATTTTCTCAAGTGTTTTGCCATTGATTCAGAAATCATTGTATTTTGAAATTAAATGGCAGTGATGATAAATGAATGACTAGTGACATTAGATGCATGTTAAGTTATCTCTGCTGTCCACACAGGCACGCACATTAGCACAGACTCATCATTCAGTTAATTGCCTTTTGCTGCAGTGAGCGTCTAATCTCAGAAATACAGCGATCATACACACAGAAAACTAGATAAGCTGTTTGGGCCACATTTTAGAAATAAGAAATCAGGTTTGCGTGGCTGATGCATATGGGATCGCTCTTTGAGTGACCAGCAGATTGTTTTTGTATTAAATTCTTTGAACAGTTGTCATATCTTCGAAAGGAATACAGCAGTGATGCCAAAAAAGGAAATTCTTTTACTGGACAGAATTTGATTCCTTATTTGTTTCTATTAGATTAAAAACCCACTGGGTTGGAGGAGGAGACGAGATCACCAATTCAGTCTTGCTAAAACTCGTCTGGTTTCTAAAGCCCTTCAGAAAGGGAACTTGCCCAGTTTCCTTTGTGAGATACTTAACAGTCTGATAACCCTTGTTTATGTCTCATCTAATCTCTTCATGCCACTGTTTAGTCCATCTATTCTTTTCTGGTTATTGAGGGAAGAGTAGGTCTGTGCCCATCTCTAAGTGAGAATATTGATATACTTGAGGATTTGTTATTAATCCCCCATTCACTTTTATTTTCTGGACCAATAAACTTTATTCTTCATGTTTGGGTTTTTGAAAAATTGAACCATCTTTATGGCTTGCTTTATGTTGGCCCTCAAAGTTTTCTGTGTCTTTCTATATCGTGGCATTCAAAATTTGACTCAGGGTTAGTGGCATGGTAAAAACGTAGTTCCAGCGTACTCTATATATTTTTGAACAATACAGTGAAATTGTTTAGAATAGGTATACGTCTGATGGCTTCCAAAGCCCCTCTCTGCAGTAGTGATATTTTTCAATCATTGATCCTTCCTCATCTTTCATTTTTTGTCTTCTGTTTTCATGTGTATTTATTCCATAAATTACTGAAAGACGCTCAGCACCATTACTTTTGGACAGTAATGTATAATGCAAACAACTCCCATTTATAATTGTGAGGTTTAGTGGATTAGCTCCTTATTTCAATATCAGATCTTGGCAGAAAATGAATCCCAGAACTTTATTTGTCACGCATCTTTCCATGTATGTTGGAAGCAATCATAGAAATGCAGATGCACCTCCTGCCCTTTTTGTCGTATTTATTTAGTCAACAAATAATTATTGAGTACATCGTATGTATCAGGCGAAGATCTAGACAGACATTGGCTTTATCAGATGGCTTCCTGAGAAGCGTACTGGAATGTGTTTTTATAATTTGGATCATACTCCAGATATAAAAGATCACAATGTAAAGAGAAGCTGGGTGACTCTTTCTGGTAAAGGGAAGACTCCCTTTTAGAAGTGATATCTGTAAACTAGCTTTTGTAAATTAGTCTTATGTTTCCAACTAGGAAGTAAGCACAGGTGTCAGGACACAGTACCTTAGGTTTTTCTTTCACAGGTTCGAGCTGTCTTTCAGGCGCAGAGTTAGTCTTGGTCATATACGTTGTAACTTGTAGGGCTGTAGATTTTAATATTGTGTGTGTGAGAATCTAGTGGAAGCTATGGGTTCTCATTGAAGAAAAAAGACAAGGGACTTAAAATTTCAGAGGCTCCTGTACTCCCTGATAACCCACTTAATGGACACTAGGGTAAGACAGTTCAAGGGCCTTACACTTAACCCGTGTTCACACCATGCCAGTGGAAAGTGGAGGATCTCTGATATGGATCACATCCCAAAGTGAGGCTTCAGGGACGAATGTGGGGTCTCTTTGATAAGGGGAGATGTATAATCTTGCAGAAATAAAGAAAATCCATTTCATCTTCCTTCACCCATCACGTGGTTAAGATGGACAAACAAATGAGGACGCAGTGTGTCGCACAGTTGGATGTTCAGACTTGTTTCTAACCTAAGTTTTGAGCTAGAGGGAAATAAGTGGGCTTTGAGATTCATACATTATTCCAACTGGTCCCCTGCTAAGGTAGTATAGAGGAGAATTTAGAGCCAAATCTTAAGTCTTTTGCTCACTGATCAAATAAATATTCACTGAGTGGTTGCAATGTGCCAACACTTGGGAAGACCCAGGACCTGGCCTCGGAGAGCTCAGCTGTCCACCCTTGTAACTACTGGGGCCAGGGTGGAGATACCAGAGTGCCTGATTTTATGCAGCTCTTGCCAGAGCTGTCCAAGTAAGCAATAAATATTGCTTGGTTGATTAGTTTATTGCTTTCCCTGATGAGTTCCTTTTGTTGCAGAATCCGTAACAGCTGGGGTTAATAAAAGAAAAGTTTAGTTTTGAGAGGGGCACAAAGCTACATATACTAATTATAATAAAATATTAAAAATCTACTTAGGGTAACATAGTTATGAACATGAAGTGCATGCTAATGTGAGATTCGTTTTGATGTAAAGCATTTTCAAAATCAGCTATCTATCCTCAGAGTGGCCAAAATAGCAGTCCAGAGACAGAGAAGGAGCATTTCAAATTCAGCAGTCTGCTCTCTTATTGGCCCAGGGATGGCAATAACACAAGCAGCAGCTGGTAAGAATCTGGGTCTATTCTGACTAGATCATGCTGCCTGAGAGTCTAATTTTGCTTCAAAAATGGTCAGATTTTTCTCACAGTGGAAAAAGTGGTATATTCCTTTAGTGTCAACAGACCGGATTGCATCTCCAGTTTGTTTGATGGGAGAACTTGGTTCTGTTCCCAGATACGGCTCTCCTTCATGGATCATTGAATTACGCTAAGTGCTTTGAACAAAGTCAATTTCAAAACATACTGCTTTCCTCCCAAACCTTGGAATTTCTCTTCATACCAAAGTTCCAAGAGCTCATGTTTGTAGGAAGAGAATATCCTGCAAATACATTCACGTAGTCTTCAGGTTCTTCTTTAAATAAATAGGTAAACCCTAAGGACTCTTCAGGATTTAACATTCTAGGTTTTCTATGGTGAGTCTTAGATGCTCCAATATTCTGAAATTTATGCAAAGATATGTGTGTAATAGGTCCACGATCTGGTGAATAAAAAAATATTAGGCTCTTTCTTTCAAAAAATATCCTAGATTTGGATCTTCTGTGCTTTGGCTTTCAGTGAGGAAATTTCTGATCCTTTCTTATGTTCCCTCACATTGCTTCAGGAAGTAGCAATATGTAAAAGTACCTATTACTTGAGTATTTTTTTTTTTCCTTGAGAGTGTTTCCAACTGAGGGTTCATTGGGGCTATTTCTAATCCACTTAGTTTCAAACTCTCTGGTCCTAAGTAATGAGCCATGAAGGAGACCAGGTTAGAGAGTGACCAGGGAAGGACTTGCAGCCTCATGGGGGCCTGAGTCCCTCTCTGATGGAGGAGCCCTGTCTTCCCAGCATGTGTGCCTCTGTGCAGCTGCCTGTGGCTACGACAGATCCAGGAACCCTGCTCCAGGCAGAACGTGTTCCACTGAAAACCAGACTTTCTTCAAAAAGAACCTGGAAAACTTAGCAGATTATGTTACCTTTCTCCCTAATACATACCCCAGGAGCTTGGGGCTGAAGGAGGAAGGTGGGGAGGGTTGATGAGCGGCTCTATTTATGCTCTATTGACGGGCTAATCTCTCACACACACCTGGAGGTGATTTGCGCTCCTGCCCACACAAAGGGATCCTGGCGTTGGCTCCGGCGCTAACAAGTCCAAACTGAGCTCAGACTTCAGTTTGGCTGGAATGTGCAGGTGTACTACCTGGACTCTCAGGGAGAACCGGCTGGGTTCTCCCCTCACGGGCAATTGATCTTGTGGTCAGGGGTGGGGAGGACAGCAGGAAAGGGGTGATCACTCTGAAAGGAAGCCCTGTGAGAGAATTGTAGGGAGAAGAGCGTTCCTCTTTCCCTTTCCTACATTTTTCTTACATCCCATCTGGTCCCCAGGTTTCTGGTCCTTTTGCTTTTCTCTTTAATTTTTAGGAGTCCAAGAAAATATGGCACGTTTCTTGTGTAATTGTTTTGTTTATTTAAATGAGCTGTTTGCTTCATGTGGTGTCATCCAAAATGGGTGGTTCCTTTTATGTAATACCTGAAGGTAGGATTTTACTCAATCCTATTTCTGAAATCCACTGAATATTTTTAGCTCCTCTGTGGAATCTCTGGTTGGAAAGGGCACAGGCCGGGGGGAGGGGGGGCGAAGCCTGCAAACCAACCTTAATAGAAAGGCTTTGGCATGTGATAGAAAGCCTGCCTCATCGTGCACACTTTGTTGTGCTGGCCGTTCCTGAGGACGGCTTTGGATTGAATAAGGGCAGCCGCAGAAGTGGGTGAAGCTGTCCCTCACACGGACGGCTTTGGATTGAATAAGGGCAGCCGCAGAAGTGGGTGAAGCTGTCCCTCACACCGACGTTTAATTTACCTAGGAGCACAGTGATCTGAGAAAGAATCAAACACTTGAAGATTGCGCTTCAGTGAGCAAAAGCTGTGTTTGTACCGTCCTGAAAAGTGATACTTTTCTTCAGAATTCGAAGGGAGAAGGGTGAGGGTTCACTGACTAAAAGCAAAATGAAAGAACAAAACTCTTCTTTTTCGCACATTCACAATTACAGAATTGGAGAAAATCTGGAATTTTGCATTGTAATACTATTTTATCAGCTTCAGTTTGATAGAACAAGGTCAGTGCAGCCTAGAAAAAGGATGTGGTGGTGAAGCCTAAAGAAGGAAGGGTATTTTTAAGTGTATTACAGAGAAGGAAGCAGCTGGACTTAATAACTAACAATATGTGGGAGGCGAAAGTATGTTGAATCTTGTACAGAAGTTTGCTGATCAGAGAAAGGGCGGGTAATGTTGCTGGCCACATCAAAATAACCTTCTGTAATTAGCTCCACCTGTGCTAAAAATGTATGCTCACATACTGTTCCCAGTTTGTTGAAATTTATGACCACGCAATATTATGTGAGTAATAGTTACTACTGAACCAAAATCAATATGTAGTTCTCTATTGGCAAAACTTGGGTCTATATTTTATTCATGTTTGTCCTCTTAGGACCTAACATGATGGCTAACAAGTAGTTGATGTTCAAAGGGCTGAATATATGGATGAAACTGCAAACGCGTGGCCTGCTTAGTGCTCTGATTTTCTTTAAAACGTATCTGGCTAGTTTCAATTATTTGTTTGCTTTAATGAAGTAAGTACTTTGGTTTATTGAAATCTGGCACTGTATGTCATACTTCTTTTGCAGTGTATTAATAATCAGGCATTTGGAAATTAATACCTTGACCTGTTCAGATCAAGCTTACAAGGTAGTCATCATGTTGAAAAATGGAAAGTTTGGGTGAAATTACCAGGTACTCAATACGACAAAGCAGGAACCACGGCTAATTCTGCCACCCCTTTACCCACCTCTGTGTTTCATTGACCACGTGATAATTGAGGGTCAGGCTCCCAAATGATATGAGCAGGCATTCCAGCCACCACTCCATCACGCCCTCCTACTGAAAGTCTTTCCATACATCCTGGATCTTTGGAGGTGGTTTGTAGGGGCATACCAGGTTGTCTCATGATGCCATGTTGTCTCTCCCCCAACTCTGCCAAAGGAAATAACTAGATTTCTTGCAACAGACTGGGATATTTCTGATATAGCCAAGATCTATGTAAGATACCAATAGACAGTTGCACAACAAATTAGGAATGTTAGCTCCTTATGTGTGAGATGTGCAACTCAGTCGCCATGCCTTCTTGTCTCCTCTTAGCTAACTCAATTGTTGGCTAAAAAGAAGAAAAATCCACCTAAGGCATAAGGCATCTAATGCAAAAAACCCCTGAAACTAGGCTGGACACAGGGTTTCAAGGGATTCTTAGCCCTAATCTACTAAAGCAACGTTACAGAGGTTAAGAGCAAGGACTTTGGAGTCAGACACACCAGGGTTTGTCCTCAACCCTGACACTACGTAGCTGTGCGATGTTGGATAAGTTACTAAACCTCTTTACATTTTAGTTTTCTCATGTGTAAAGTGAGAATAATATCAACTTAATAGCATTGCTGTTGAGGATTAAATGAGGTGATGCTTAGCAGAGCATCTGGAAAATGGTCATTAATAAAAATTATACATCATCATCACCTCCATCATTGTTTCACCATGACATGGACCTATGAAAATTCCTAACAGTACCCTAGTAGCTTGAGTCTGAGTTTGTAAAGTGAAAGTTTCCTGGACATGGAGAAACATAAGGGCTGCCTCGGATGATAGGGTCATCTTGATGGTACACTTACCATCACACCAGAAGAAGACACTTGCTGGGCAGAATATTCTGTGGGGGTAAAGGCACTTAATGGCCACTCTGATATGGTTATTCTCCTGAAACTTTGGTGTCTGATTTATAGAATGTTGTACATGAACCATTCCAAGAGCAAAACAAGCCCCATTTGGGCACCGTCCATAAATTGAACCAAAGAAGTAATCATGAAATCAGTTTGTAAAATGGCCAACCCATTTCAAGAACTAAAATAAAATTTATTTGTAAGTATAACTTAACCCATTAACTGTTTTCTGTATCCAGACCAATTTTTAGTTACAGAAATCTGTGTACAATGATAATAATTTCTTAAAGATCAGAGAGGGGAAAAAATTTTCAAGAAGGCCTTGTGAATAAGAAAACCTTAAAAATGAGAATGTTCTGAAAGTGTTTTTACTTAGTGTCTTTTATGCAAACTCCACTAATTAATCTCATGCAAACATGGATATTTTTGTAAAGCATAAGCCCAAGTGCCATTTTATGACCATGTAATTTACAAGTCCTCAAATTACATTAAATCACCACACACAGTGTTTACAGTTTAATTACATGGTTATTTACCATTCCCAATCAAGTGTTATTCATTCAGTACCTCTTTGCCTGATCTTACCTAAAAAAGAAAACACTTTTATGCTGGATCTGAATGGTAAACATTCAAACATGCCCATACTTCAAGGTAACAAAAATGTGATTCCGAGTCAACAAACTCCATTGACAGAGATTTCAGAGAACTTCCAGGAGGAGAGAGAATAGAAAGAGATCAACATTTTACTAAAATAGTATTTCTTTGGATTTCTTAGATTATTTCAGTTCTACTGAAAAAAAGAAACCTATCACAATTCACGGCACACTTATTATGTAAAGCCAACTGGATCTGTTATCCATATTTTGTATTACAAAGTGATATAGCTCTTCAGTCAAGAAATGTTTATTGAGCACCATATGTGTTCTAGATGCTGTGATAAGAATAAGTATAGGGCTTCCCTGGTGGCACAGTGGTTGAGAGTCCGCCTGCCAGTGCAGGGGACGCAGGTTCGTGCCCCGGTCTGGGAGGATTCCATATGCTGCGGAGCGGCTGGGCCCGTGAGCCATGGCCGCTGAGCCTGCGCGTCTGGAGCCTGTGCTCCGCAATGGGAGAGGCCACAACAGTGAGAGGCCCACGTACCGCAAAAAAAAAAAGAATAAGTGTAAAAAAATAGGACATGGCCCCTTGATGAGCTCAGACAGGATATCCACTAAGTGTGTTATAAATATTTTGACATGTATTTACTTCTAGTCTTCTCTTTGTCATTTAACCATACCATCCTGAGATTAGAGAATCTCAGTACTGCTGTGGGATATCTTTGGGCAATTGCATAAACTTTCTGAGCCTTAGTCTTTTCATCTGTAAAATATAGAAGTGGGGAATATAATAATAATAATGCCAATTTTCTTTCCCTGATAGTGTGATTATAAAGATGAAGTAAGACTGAAAACAGTTGAGGGTTACTTCTTCATGATCTGTCTCTGCAGCTAATTCCACAAGCCCAGTTGAACTGAATCCTTATCTGTCTCCCTATGTTGCCTACCTCATGATGCCTCCCTCCCCTGTTATGGTATTAGACAGTTATATCAGGAAATAGTTATTTGGTGAATTAACTATGGTGACCTTTAATTCCTAAGACATAATTCTGAATTCTGTCCTCTGGGAACTCAAATTTTTAACAAAAGTAGTCCTCATTTGAAGTCCTTGGGACACCTGCCTCAGAGTTACCAGAAGAGTTTCTGAAATATCTTCATTCCTTGAGCCCACTCCAGACTTAATGAATCAGAATCTTTAGCAGTGAAACCCGAACAAGCACCTGCCTCTTAATAAGTTTCTCTGATAATTTTAAGCACACTAGAATCCAAGAATCACTGCGTTGTATTTAATGGGATTGTTTGTAAATATTTCAGTTCTCTTCTTCCAAGCATACGGTAGAATTACACTTCTCTGCCCACTTGGAATTAGGTGTGCATGTCTCACTTGTTTTGGCCAATGAAATATGAATCAAAGTGACCAGTGTGAATCAAAGTGAAATACAAGACATGTGACATTAAATTGAAGTAATGTATTTGGGATGACTTTATAGTTCTCATAATTATAAAATTTTATTTCCCTTCTCGCATGGTTAGAAAACATGATTTCCAGAATATGATTTAATGGTGGTAGCAAAAAGCAGTAACAAATATCAGATTGTAAATTAATCTACACCCATCATTATGACATAATTTTTGATGAAGAAAATATTTAAATAGCAAGGTTGTTAACAAGGCCTCTTTCTCTTTATATCTGAAATATAGAAGACACAAAAACATTGACATAAGGAGATTTTATATGATGTTTCTAACTGAAAACACCAATTTCAGCTGACTATACTCGGCAAATAGAAAGTGGAAATACTTGTACGAGAGGAAATAATTCATTGAATATATTGAGAACCTACCCTACCATATATTACTTACTCTGCTGAATACATTTCCATTTTATCACATTTAACAACAGTCCTAGAGACATCACTTTTTACATCTTGAATGTGAACAAACGGATAAACTGGTTGACTAATTTTCCAAAATTTACCAAAGTAGAAATTGTGATTCAAATTGACATCTGCCTATTTGCCCAGCCCATAACCTTTCTTTTTTTTTCTCTTTTAACATCTTTATTGGAGTGTAATTGCTTTACAATGTTGTGTTAGTTGCTGCTACATAACAAAGTGAATCAGCTACACGTATATGTGTATCCCTATATCCCCTCCCGCTCGCATCTCCCTCCCACCCTCCCTACCCCACCCCTCTAGGTGGTCACAAAGCACCTAGCTGATCTCCCTGTGTGATGCAGCTGCGTCCCACTAGCTATCTGTTTTACTTTTTTTTTTTTACATCTTTATTAGAGTATAATTTCTTTACAATGGTGAGTTAGTTTCTGCTCTATAACAAAGTGAATCAGTTATACATGTACATATGTTCCCATATCTCTTCCCTCTTGCATCTCCCTCTCTCCCACCCTCCCTATCCCACCCCTCTAGGTGGTCACAAAGCACTGAGCTGATCTCCCTGTGCTATTGGGCTGCTTCCCACTAGCTATCTACCTTACATTTGGTAGTGTATGTCTCCATGTCTCTCTCTCTCGCTTTGTCACAGCTTACCCTTCCCCCTCCCCATATCCTCAAGTCCATTCTCTAGTAGGTCTGTGTCTTTATTCCTGTCTTACACCTAGGTTCTTCATGACATCCTTTCGATAGTGTATATAAGTCCATGCCACTCTCTCACTTCATCCCAGCTTCCCCTTTCCCCTCCCCGTGTCCTCAAGTCCACTCTCTACGTCTGCATCTTTATTCCTGTACCTTTTTTTTTTTAGACTCCATATATATGTGTTAGCATACAGTATTTGTTTTTCTTTTTCTGACTTACTTCACTCTCTATGACAGACTCTAGGTCCATCTACCTCACTAAAAATAACTCAATATCGTTTCTTTTTATGGCTGAGTAATAGTCCATGGTATATATGTGCCACATTTTCTTTATCCATTCATCTGTCGATGGACACTTAGGTTGCTTCCATGTCCTGGCTATTGTAAATAGAGCTGCAGTGGACATTGTGGTACATGACTCTTTTTGAATTGTGGTTTTCTCAGGCTATATGCCCAGTAGTGCTGGGTCGTATGGTAGTTCTATTTTTAGTTTTCTAAGGAACCTCCATACAGTTCTCCATAGTGGCTGTACCAATTTACATTCCCACCAACAGTGCAAGAGGGTTCCCTTTTCTCCACACCCTCTCCAGCATTTATTGTTTGTACATTTTTTGATGATGGCCATTCTGACTGGGGTGAGGGGATATCTAGTATTTTTGATTTGCATTTCTCTAATGATTAGTGGTGTTGAGCATCCTTTCATGTGTTTGTTGGCAGTCTGTATATCTTCTTTGGAGAAATGCCTATTTAGGTCTTCTGCCCATTTTTGGATTGGGTTGTTTGTTTTTTTGATACTGAGCTGCTTGTGAATTTTGGAGATTAATCCTTTGTCAGTTGCTTCATTTGCAAATATTTTCTCCCATTCTGAAGGCTGTCTTTTCGTCTTGCTTATGGTTTCCTTTTCTGTGCAAAAGCTTTTTAGTTTCATTAGGTTGCATTTGTTTATTTTTGTTTTTATTTCAATTTCTCTAGGAGGTGGGTCAAAAAGGATCATGCTGTGATTTATGTCATAGAGTGTTCTGCCTATGTTTTCCTCTAAGTTTTATACTGTCTGGCCTGACATTTAGGTCTTTAATCCATTTTGAGTTTATTTTTGTGTATGGTGTTAGGGAGTGATCTAATCTCATACTTTTACATGTACTTGTCCAGTTTTCCCAGCACCACTTATTGAAGAGGCTGTCCTTTCTCCACTGTATATTCCTGCCTCCTTTATCAAAGATAAGGTGACCATATGTGTGTGGGTTTATCTCTGGGCTTTCTATCCTGTTCCATGGGTCTATATTTCTGTTTTTGTGCCAGTACCATACTGTCTTGATTACTGTAGCTTTGTAGTATAGTCTGAAGTCAGGGAGCCTCATTCTCCCAGCCCTATTTTTCTTTCTCAAGATTGCTTTCACTGTTCAGGGTCTTTTGTGTTTCCATACAAATTGTGAAACTTTTTATTCTAGTTCTATGAAGAATGCCATTGGTTTGACAGGGATTTCATTGAATCTGTAGATTGTTTTGGGCAGTATAGTCATTTTCACAGTGTTGATTCTTCCAGTCCAAGAACATGGTATATCTCTCCATCTGTCTGTATCATCTTTAATTTCTTTCATCAGTGTCTTATAGTTTTCTGCATACAGGTGTTTTGGCTCCTTAGGTGGGTTTACTCCAAGGTATTTTATTCTTTTTATTGCATTGGTGAGTGGGAGTTTTTCCTTCATTTCTCTTTCAGATTTTTCATCATTAATGTATAGGAAAGCAGGAGATATCTGTGCATTAATTATGTACCCTGCTACTTTATTAAATTCATTGATTAGCTCTAGTAGTTTTCTGGTAGCATCCTTAGGATTCTCTATGTATAATATCACGTCATCTGAAAACAGTGACAGCTTTATTTCTTCTTTTCCGATTTGGATTCTTTTTATTTCTTTTTCTTGTCTGATTGCTGTGGCTAAAACTTCCAAAACTATGTTGAATAATAGTGGTGAGAGTGGGCAACCTTGTCTTGCTCCTGATCTTAGTAGAAATGGTTTCAGTTTTTCACCATTGAGAATGATATTGGCTGTGGGTTTGTCATATACGGCTTTTATTATGTTGAGGTTAAGTTCCTTCTATGCCTACTTGATGGAGAATTTTTATCATAAATGCATGTTGGATTTTGTCAGAAACTTTTTCTGCATCTATTGAGATTATCATATGGTTTTTATCCTTCAATATGTTAATATGATGTATCACATTGATTGATTTACGTATATTGAAGAATCCTTGCATTCCTGGGATAAACCCCACTTGATCATGATGTGTGATCCTTTTAATGTCCTCCTGGATTCTGTTTGCTAGTATTTTGTTGAGGATTTTTGCATCTATGTTCTTCAGTTATATTGGCCTGTAGTTTTCTTTCTTTGTGACATCTTTGTCTGGTTTTGGTATCAGGGTGATGATGGCCTCATAGAATGAGTGTGGGAGTGTTCCTCCCTCTGCTATATTTTGGAAAAGTTTGAGAAGGATAGGTGTTAGCTCTTCTCTAAATGTTTGATGGAATTTGCCTGCGAATCCATCTGGTCCCGGGCTTCTATTTGTTGGAAGATTTTTGACCACAGTTTCAATTTCAGTGCTTGTGATTGGTCTATATATTTATATTTTCTATTTCTTCCTGGTTCAGTCTCGGAAGGTTGTGCTTTTCTAAGAATTTGTCCATTTCTTCCAGGTTGTCCATTTTATTGGCATATAGTTGTTTGTAGTAATCTCTCATGTTCCTTTGTATTTCTTCAGTGTCAGTTGTTACTTCTCTTTTTTCATTTCTAATTCGGTTGATGTGAGTCTTCTCCCTTTTTTTCTTGATGAATCTGGCTAGTGTTTTATCAATTTTGTTTATCTTCTCAGAGAACCAGCTGTTAGTTTTATTTATCTGTGCCATCGTTTCCTTCTTTTTTTTTTCATTTATTTCTGATCTGATCTTTATGATTTCTTTCCTTCTCCTAACATTGGGGTTTTTTTGTTCTTTCTCTGATTAATTTAGGTGTAATTTTAGGTTGTTTATTTAAACTTTTTCTTGTTTCTTGAGGTAGGATTGTATTGCTATAAACTTCCCTCTTAGAACTGCTTTTGCTGCATCCCTTAGGTTTTGGGCCATTGTGTTTTTGTTGCCATTTGTTTCTAGGTCTTTTTTGATTTCCTTTTTGATTTCTCCAGTGATCTCTTGGTTATTAAGTAGCATATTGTTTAGCCTCCATGTGTTTGTATTTTTTACAGATTTTTTCCTGTAAATTGATGTCTAGCCTCATAGCAATGTGGTTGGCAAAGATACTTGATAAGATTTCAATTTTCTTAAATTTACCAAGGCTTGATTTGTGACCCAAGATATGATCTCTCCTGGAGAATGTTCCATGAGCAGTTGGGAAGAAAGTGTATTCTGTTGTTTTTGGATGGAATGTCCTATAAATATCAATTAAGTCCATCTTGTTTAATGTATCATTTAAAGCTTGTGTTTCCTTATTTATTTCCATTGTGGTTGATCTGTCCATTGGTGAAAGTGGGGTGTTAAAGTCCCCTACTATGATTGTGTTACTGTCGATTTCCCCTGTTATGGCTGTTAGTATTTGCCTTATATATTGAGGTGTTCCTGTGTTGGGTGCATAAAGATTTACAATTGTTATATCTTTGTCTTGGATCGATCCCTTGATCATTATGTAGTGTCCTTCTTTGTCTCTTGTAATAGTTTTTATTTTAAAGTCTATTTTGTCTGATACGAGAATTGCTACTCCAGCTTTCTTTTGATTTCCATTTGCATGGAATATCTTTTTCCATCTCCTCACTTTCAGTCTGTATGTGTCCCTGGGTCCGAAGTGCGTCTCTTGTAGACAGTCTGCTGATCTTTTGATGACAACCTCCTCAGAACATCTTCACATTCTAAAGCACAAACCAGAGATTTTTCAAATAAGGAGACTGACACAGAGATTAAATAATTCCCCCAACCGACAGCGACAGAAACTTCTTTTGAACCCAGGTCTGTCTGATGACAAAAACCTTTCTCTTCCCAGGACAGCACACTGTCCTTTAGTACAGTACTGGGCCAAGGTATGTGCTCAAAAAGTTGAAACAAAGTAGACATTAAGGAAGTAGAGATACTATGCTTTACCAAGGAGTGGAAGGAGAAAGTAACAATGTTGTTACGTCCAAAATGTCTAGACCAGTGCTTTATTTTAAAGTCTATTTTGTCTGATATGAGAATTGCTACTCCAGCTTTCTTTTGATTTCCATTTGCATGGAATATCTTTTTCCATCCCCTCACTTTCAGTCTGTATGTGTCCCTAGTGTCTGAAGTGGATCTGTTGGAGACAGCATATATATGGGTCTTGTTTTTGTGTCCATTCAGCCAGTCTGTGTCTTTTGGTTGGAGCATTTAACCCGTTTACATTTAAGGTAATTATTGATATGTATGTTCCTATTACCATTTTCTTAATTGTTTTGGGTTTCTTATTGTAGGTCTTTTCCTTCTTTTGTGTTTTCTGCCTAAGGAAGCTCCTTTAGCAGTTGTAAAGCTGGTTTGGTGGTGCTGTCTTCTCTTAGCTTTTGCTTGTCTGTAAAGGTTTTACTTTCTCCATCGAATCTGAATGAGATCCTTGCTGGTTAGAGCAATCTTGGTTGTAGGTTTTTCCCTTTCATCACTTTAAATATGTCCTGCCACTCCCTTCTGGCTTGCAGAGTTTCTGCTGAAAGACCAGCTGTTTACCTTATGGGGATTCCCTTGTATGTTAATTGTTGCTTTTCCCTTGCTTTTTCTTGGTATTTAACTTTTGATAGTTTGATTAATATGTGTCTTGGCATGTTCCTCCTTGGATTTATCCTGTATGGGACTCTCTGTGCTTCCTGGACTTGATTAACTATTTCCTTTCCCATATTAGGGAAGTTTTCAACTAGAATCATTTCAAATATTTTCTCAGTCTCTTTTTCTCTTCTTCTTCTGGGACCGCTATAATTCGAATGTTGGTGCGTTTAATGTTGTCCCACAGGTCTCTGACACTGTCCTCAATTCTTTTCATTCTTTTTTCTTTATTCTGCTCAGTGGCAGTTATTTCCACTATTTTATCTTCCACATCACTTATCCGTTCTTCTTCCTGAGTTATTCTGCTGTTAATTCCTTCTAGAGAATTTTAAATTTCATTTATTGTGATGTTCATCATTGATTGCTCTTTAGTTCTTCTAGGTCCTTGTTAAATGTTTCTTGTATTTTCGGCATTCTATTTCCAAGATTTTGGATCATCTTTACTATCATTACTCTGAATTCGTTTTCAGGTAAACTGCCTATTTCCTCTTCATTTGTTTGGTCTAGTGGGTTTGTACCTTGCTCCTTCATCTGCTGTGTGTTTCTCTGTCTTTTCATTTTGCTTAACTTACTGTGTTTGGGGTCTCCTTTTCACAGGCTTCAGGTTCTTAGTTCCCATTATTTTTGGTGTCTGCCTCCAGTGGGTAAGGTTGGCTCAGTGGGTAAGGTTGGCTCAGTGGGTTGTGTCGGCTTCGTGGTGGTGGGGGACTGGTGCCTGTGTTCTGCTGGATGAGGCTGGATCTTGTCTTTCTGGTGGGCAGGACCACGTCCAGTGGTGTGTTTTGGGGTGTCTGTAACTTAGTATGATTTTAGGCAGCCTCTCTGCTAATGGGTGGGGTTGTGTTTCTGTCTTGCTAGTTGTTTGGCATGGGGTGTCCAGCCCTGGAGCTTGCTGGTCGTTGAGTGGAGCTGGGTCTTAGCGTTGAGACCAAGCACTCTCTGGGAGAGTTCTTGCCAATTGATATTACGTGGGGCTGGGAGGTCTCTGATGGACCACGTCCTGAACTCGGCTATCCCACCTCAGAGGCTCAGGCCTGACACCGGGCCAGAGCACCAAGACCCTGTCAGCCACATGCCAGCCCATAACCTTTGTAGTGCATCATGTCACCTTTAGAAAAGTCAGTCTTTCAACATGTTGATGATTGATCTGATTTCCCTATTTGCTCAATCTTCATGGATTTTAATAAGATTTAGCTGTTTTTCAATATTGAATAAAAAGAATCTATAAACCACACATAGCATGCATGTAATGTGTATCTGTACATCCGTATGTATTTTCATGGCACATGTAAAATGGTACTTAAACTTCTCATTTGTGTCACAAACTAAACCAGGGTGATCACCTTTGGAAACTGTGGCCTTATAATACAGACATTTAAATGACTTTCAATCTGGGGAACACATTAAACATATGATATGTCATTACCATCCAACAGTTATCCAAATGGAATGTGAAATACAAAATTGATTTAGGTATTAAGTCTTTGGAGAAGCTTTAGGAAGATATATATAGAAGAATATAAGCCCATTTGTGAACTGAATTTTGATAATTGAGGCAACAATATAGTTACAAATTCAACTCTATCTCTGCTACTTTATGTTTGGTTCTAAATTGGAGGAACAAAGCATAGAGTGTGAGGATAGAGTTCAGTGTCTGGCAGAAAAGTGGGGAAGGATTAAAATAGGCACAGTCCTCACAGTTTTTGTGGAGTATCTATAAGGATATTCTTCGGGCTCTGGATGTGGAATAGTACGCATTAATTCGGGCGCTATTTAGTTGATAGTCCTCTAAATGATACATACACTATAAAGCATGTATGCACAAACACATACATGGCAGCTTAAGTACAAAACAGTAATAAGTATTAATATCCACCAACTGAAAATCAGTAAGAACAAAAGATTCTTAATGGTGTAACTTGAGCAGTTTTTTCCTAAGTACTGTATGTTATCAACTTGAATTTGTGGAGAAGCTATTGTACGGCTTGATTTGAACACCTTTCATTAGGAGCAATTAGTATTTTATTCTAGTAAAGCAAAATTAGAATTAGAGTTTTCAGAGCTGGAACACCATAGAGATGATCTTTTCCAACTCTGATTTCACAAGTGAGAAAACATATTCAGGAAATGAAATGATTCGTCTAATGTCACTTAGCTAATAAATGGAAGAGACAGGGCTTGAATGATCTTTCCTGAAGAGCACCCTTTCAAGTACACATTTGTGATTAAAATAGTAAATAAAAGTAACAAAACAGCTTTTGTCAAAAACAAATTAGAAAGTCACAATTACTTACATAAAGATCTTTTTCAAAGTTGATTAAATCCATATTGTATGCTGTGTAAAGAGATATATGCTCAAAGAACTTACTGGATGTTAAATGGTCATCTTTACACCTGCTATATTAATTACTCCCATGTATATGTTGAGTATTACACTAGGGTGATTGAACTATTGCAGCTAAGAAAACGAAAATTAATACAAGTTATGCCTTTACCAAGATTATACAGTAAGTGAAAGACGTAGAGTTTGAACTGAGGTTCTTCTGATTCTAGAGCAAATGTTCTTTTTACCTGGCTACACTATGTCTCACCAAGATTGTTTAAAGGGACAAGAACCTTATAACACAAATCTGATTAACAAAGAGATAGTACAACAAATACATTTAAAAAAACCCACAAAAAACTAAAGAGAAAAAGAAAGGGAAGAGTTGAAGTAAACATTGAGGATGGGAAGAGGTTGGGATGGAGCACAGGGAGAGAAAATCCAAATAAAATGCAATAGGCTTTGTCTTTATGATCAAGTGTTTCATCAGCATATAAGTATAATTCATTTCAAGAATCTCAGTGCTATGCAAAATGTAGAATATTACAATCAACGTAGGAGTTATCATTGAAACCCCAAGGAAGAATTACAATTAACTTGAGTCAATTAGATTTCTCAAGGATTCCTGACTTCAGCTCTGGCTAACAGGAATCTTAATGAGACAATTAATATTTGCTAATATCAGCTTGATTAATTTAAAGGGTATGTATAATTATATAGAAGAGTATGTATACAGAAGTGTGTGTGTGTGTGTGTGTGTGTGTGTGTGTGTGTGTGTGTGTGTTCTACACCTATTCATGGCATTTGAAATTGAGCCTCAAAATATTTTGGAAGCAAAAAAAAGGATATGAGAATTCTCACTTCATAGATTAAAAAACTCAGTTTTGAAAATTACTTATTCTTGGGAACAGAGACAGGTAAACAACATCAGAAAATCAGGCTTAGGCATGAACTAGACTTGAAATTTTTATACAGTAAAATGAAGGAAAAAGTTTGAATATTTGTTGAATGCCAACCATATATCAGTCGTTTTCAATAAATTATCCCCTTACACCTCACAACCTTGAAGGTGACTGTTATTACCCCTGTTTTACAGATTAGGAAACTGAAGCTCCACAAGTTTAAGTAATGACCAAAGAGAGTGGTCTGGGTGGCTATGCAAGGCTGTGCATTTTGTATACTGCACAACAGCATCTGGGAGCAGGGAGGAGCTTGGGACTGATAACAAGTTTTGTGTTCTGCTTGCCCAGTGGTGCACCCTAATGAAGGCTTTTGTCATTCCAGAGAAAGGGTGTGCCTTTAATTTTCCCAAAGACCACAAACCTCATTGAATTGTGGAATTACAATTTGAGTCTGTGTAAGTCTGGGCAAAGACCAGGCTGTTTCCACTATGTCTTGAAGCCTCTCCCGCTAGAAAGATGCAATCAGAATAAGTTATGAGCAGCTGGTGCCCATCTCATAATAAAAGGGCTAGATGGTCTGAGTCTCAAGAGTTAAGACAATGAAGGATAAGACATAATGGAAGTCTCCTCTTGACTTTTCTCTTTCAGACAAAACATTATCTGACCTTGAGGTTTGGGTATGGAGAGAGGGGGAAGAAAACAAACCTTTTTTAAATTGGGTGGTTTCATTGGTATGATTTTCTAAAATATTAGAGTCACTATATACTAAATCACTCTTTGTGCTTTAACACATAAATCTATGACAAGAGAATCAGCACCATGCCTGGCACATAGTAGGCACTCCATTCACATTATTACTCAATTGTACTAAGTGAGTTCTGAGGTTTTCATCAGCAAGAAAAGTGTTTGAGGGTGGTAATATAAATGGGCTCATGTTACCATTGATGTTAGAAATTTCAGTGTCTAAAATGTAATGCGATATGAGAGCTACTATGGCCACACTAGGAAAAGGGCTGGTGGCCCCACTTTTCCCAGCCCTGGTTCCTTGGGTTTTCCTGTATCGTCCACTGGTCAGCGAATTCGTTATGGGGTAAGACCCGTGGATAATCTACTCTGTCTTCAGCACTTGGCACATAAGTGCTTTGTTCATAGTAGGTGCTTAGTGAATGCTGTTGAAGAAATAATTAGTTCTTTTTCCTCCCCCTCCCAATACTCATGGTCATAAAGTTCCCCTGTACACATTCAGGTTTTTGTGTGTGTGTGTGTGTGTGTGTGTGTGTGTGTGTGTGTTTTGTGGTATGCGGGCCTCTCACTGCTGCGGCCTCTCCCGCTGCGGAGCACAGGCTCCGGACACGCAGGCTCAGTGGCCATGGCTTACGGGCCCAGTCGCTCCGTGGCATGTGGGATCCTCCTGGACCGGGGCACGAACCGGTGTCCCCTGCATCGGCAGGCGGACTCTCAACCACTGCGCCACCAGGGAAGCCCAACATTCAGGTTTTTACTCTATGTTAGAGAAGTAAGTAGAAAGGAGCTACAAGAAAGCCTACTTGGACACCAAGTATTAAAGAGCAATAGAAAGCAACTCATGGTTCTGTTCTCCAGTGCATGACCCAGAAACATCAAGGACTCAGAGAAGAGAGGTATAACCAAGAGCTGAGGTTGCTAGAAGTTGAAGTAAACCTTAAAAGTAGAGATGATGGGAACAAACTGTACAAGAAGAAAGAACATCATGAGTCTGTAGTGGGGAGGGTAGGACTCCGAAGAATGAGTGTTCAAGGCAGGACAGTAAGACGCTATTGACCTGTAGTGGAAAATCCTCATTACAGGTGTTGAAGATGAAAGTTAGAACCTGAAAGCCATGGAAGCCTGAAGCTTAATCGTCAGCTGTATGGGTTGAGTGGAGTAGGACTAGGGTTGGGCTACAGGAGGAGTTGAAGGCAAACAGTTTTATTCTTTCACCTTTAAAACAAGGTTTTAGAAAGACAATATGATTTACTTAATTTCATTTATTCCACCCAGATTAAATATTTATATTTTGACAGTGGATTTTTAGGAGATGTTGCCTTATCCCAAAGCCAAGATGATAATCTGGGGGAGAAGGAGAGCTTTTTGCTGCCCTTAAAATCACACCTTGGAAGGGAAAGTCGGCCTGCAAGTATGCACAGCCTGCTGCAAATTTTCTTAACTAGAATTAAAGTGTTGGCCTCCCACATCAGAGGTGGGGTGTGTATAGACATGGAGGGGAATGTTGGTAGTTCCACCATGGGTAATGGCAGCAGCTAAAAAGCCACAGAAGGGCCTTCTGTTCAAAACTCTCACTCCAGGCATCCTAGGCTTTGACTTCCTGCTCCTCAGTCCACCCAAAGCTAAAATGGTTTTCACTTGTGTAAATTGACTTAAAGATAAGATGAATATGAACAAATCTGGTCCCTGATCAGCAGTCAGTATCAGATAATGCTGCTCTGTTGGCCCACTAGAAGACTATGGTGATTTAAACCAGATGTAATAAAATGAGTACTAGCTTGGAAGGGTGGTAACCTAGGTTCTAATCCTGCCCCTGTCATAGATCCATCATGTGGTCCCTTTGTAGTGCTGGCAACGGGGGTTAGAGCTGTCTGAGTTGAATTGGCCTAATGTATCAAATCAGTTCTGTCATCTCAGGGAAGGTAATTCAAGTCTCCTCTCAGACCTGTTCTATGGTGTAACGCGTTTCCACTATAACATCAATAACAGAGTTGAAATCCCAGTGCTGTGGTAGAAGAACTGTATATACAAAGCACTGCCGTTAGGCATCAGTTCTTTATAAATTTTCTCTAGGGTCCCGAAAAGTATGTTGCAGCACATATGTGTTCTATGAATGTAGTGATGGCTGACTTGGGATACAATGCCTTTTCATTTTGTATTTCCCTTTCAGAAAGGGAAGGCAGCACGAGCTTTAAGTTTTATTAGGCAGAATGATACCATACACTCTTGAGCTGCGTATTTATCTCTCAGTGGATGTATAGAAAGTATTAACCTTTGGTATTGTTTGAGACAATTTCAAGAACTGAAAGTCTTCTAGAGAAATGACCTGTTTGTTGCACGCTCACAGTGTTTGTGGGTGGAGAAGGCTGGGTTCTTTTAGTACCATAGCCAGAAGGAATCTCTGCATAAGCCTGGGGCTTAGCAACAGAAAACTGGATTCTTGTCCAGGTTCCGCCATTGTTTCTGATGCCCTGAACCAGTCTTCTATGTCTTAGTTGTTTCATTTTAAAATCAAAGAAGGAGGGTTTGAAACACTGGGCTAGATGATCTAGTTTTAATACTTTCCACTTTAGAATAGATTCCATTTTTGGATGAGCAAAAAAATAGATCCCAATAAAGAAACTCTAACAGAATTACGGTTGCTTTTAAAATGTGGTTCATTATCAACTTGCATGCCACCTGTTGTCTCTGGACCCCCCAAATTTCTCAGTATAAATACCACTGTTGTACTTACTATAATATGAAGTAGGTCTTTATAGTATGAGTATCAGTAAATTTCCTTGAATGTCATGGCCTAAATGCTCTGAACAGGTCAGAGGTGATCCGTGTTGTTACAAAATTGGTATCCTGTTTGGCCTCTGCTTTCCAACACTCCTTCAAAGGTTCTCAAAGTAGACTGTAGCATATAGGTACCTTACTTTTCTCAGTGCAGCTCTTACACGAAATCCCTTGAGTACTTTTCATCTACTCACCTGTGCTATTCTTTCTGCAGCCATTTAACAAATTAAAGGAATCACTGTTACGGAGTGGTTTGCCCAAATCACACTGTTTCTTTCTTAAGGCTTGATTATCTTTTACAGCACATTCCAGTGTGTCTGGCTCTACTGGCATCAGAGTAAATGGGTTGGGGTTATATTCTTCCCGGAGGAAAGACAGATGGCTATGCTCTTTGTCTAGGTGGTTTGGTTATTACTGTTGTTTTTCAACCTATTATTTTGTCAGCTGCTTTACTGCAGTTAGTTTGTCTACAGGTTTTACTTTTCCAACAGAACTAATTTAATGTCCTTCCCATCTTTTGTGAGTGCATTACCTACCTCTAGAGAAATACTTAACCTTATTAATGATGACTTAGATTCCACAATAGTTTAAGATAAAAGGAAAATGGAGATAGTATTCTCTGGAAACACAACCCCAGACCATGGAGCTTTTAAGGTTGGTTTTCCATTCTGCTTCTCTGTTTTTATGGAGCATGTGTGAAATTTAACCAGACAAGGATGATTTCAAAAGTGTGCCTGCACAGACTCCAGTGTGAAGCAGGGCCTGCAAATGATTGAACAGATGTAGCAGGTGTAAACATGTTTCCTTAGCTTGGATCCTGGATTCTCCATCCTCCTAGAAGACTCTCCTTACTGCAGAAAAAGGTTATCAGTACAGATGGCAAACTGCTAAAATGCCCAGAAGGTTCAAGCTCATCTGCACTTTTAAAGAAGGGGCGGAGTGTGCGTTATTTGACTCACAGGTGTTCCGAAGGCTCCAAATTACCTTCAGGTTTTTCAGTTTTACTTTGCTTGAACAGATGTCTTGGGTTGTATGTTGGAAGTATTCACTCCTTATGGTGTCCAAGTGTTTAAAATTGGAAAAAGTATCCCATGAGCAAGGGGGTGGAGTTGAGCTCTTGGCACACGAGCCCCTATAGTCCTTGCAGACTAAGGCTCTGAGCCTCTCTTGTCTCTGAGCTGCTGCCACTGATTATTTTCTCTGGTCACTGGCTCCTTACTTTTCTGCTTTGCAGAGTTCTTCTCGGACAATGCTTTTGGCACAAACACTTCATTATTGCTGAACCTTAAAGTCCCTTGTTCCTGCTTCTGTCTCTCTCAGCCTGTGGCAGCAACAGGTGCAAATAGGTGATGACCACAGGCTTCCTGTGTTCTGCTAGAGCAGTTTCTGTGAAGTGAGCACCAGAGCTAGCCTTCTGTTACAGCCAAAGACTAGCACAGAAATCTGTCAGCTTCCTTTCCCAGAGCAGTAAACTTTAATCCTCTATGGGAAAAGCAAAGTAAAACTAAATTAGACTAATGTTAATGCCTATCACATTATTTAACCTGTTATGTTTGCCCTTCTGCAATGAGTCTCTTCCTACTTTGAATAAAAGGTAACATTTCCTCAGAAGAGCATTTCCTAAAAGGTATTCCATGGGAATTTTAGTAGGTGATATTTGGGAAAATGCCGTGCTGGCAAGAAGTTTGAGAAGCACTGTGTTATATAAAAGTAAACAGTTTTTTAAACTGTGGACTTCATTTGGGGCATTTAAATATGCTAATTTGTAACTCAAGATCTTTATAAAGATACTATGCAGGATTTCCCATTATTTAACCAAGAAACATTTGTGTGTAGAGTATGTCACAAGACAAGTGCTCCTTGGAATACACTTTTGGAAATGTTTGCTTAGACAAAACAATAAAGCCCAAGAGACCCACATCTAGCAGAAGTCTGCCCTAGGGAAGCTCAACACACAATTAACTGTGTGGTGGGTTTTTGTTTTTTTTTCCTGTATTTAAATCATGGACAAAGGGAACTGACTCTAGGGGGTTTTGTAGATTGTAGTGGACATCTTGGCTATCTCCGCAACATCTCTTTCTGCCCCACACTATTGTAATCATGCTCACTGAGAGGGATCATCCCTACTCTTAGCACCTTTTATGGACTGAATTATGCTCCCCCCACCCAGACCAGTGTGTTGAAACCCTAACCCCCAGGAGAACTGTTTTTGGAGCTAGGGCCTTTAAAGATGTTAAATGAGATCTTATGGATGGGCCCTAATACAATTGACTGGTGCCCCTATAAGAAGAGGCTATTTGGACACTCACAGAGATACCAGGAATACACACATGCACTGAGGAAAAGCCATGTGAGGACACAGCAAGAAGGCAGTCATCTGAAAGCCAGGGAGAGAGGCCTCAGGAGAAACCAAATCTGCTGACACCTTGATCTTGGACTTACAGCCTCTATAACTGTGAGAATATAAATTTTAGTTGTTTAAGCCACCCTATCTCTGGGTTTTGTTATGGCAGCCCTAGAAAACTAGTGCTGTATCCACTGGGGCCTATACTAGAGTCTCAGGGCAATCCATCCCATTACCCCACCACCAGGGTTATTTTTCAGATAACCCTGACCTAAACCAGTCAGTCCTATATTTCTCTGGACACAGGGGTTAGTTCAGGAGTACTCCCATGAACATCACGCTCAGAACTCTGTTTAATGGTGTTGAAAAATGCCCCTTTTGTTCCTGATGCACGTGACTGCTGAGGAAACACGTAGCATCGGTTGCTGTGGGCAGCCATCTTATGAAGGCAGTCAGAGGGTGATGGACAGAAAAGGCCAACAAGAAAACAGAAAAGAAATGCATTTGGAGCTCTGGTCAATCCAGGGCTTAAGGCTGAGCTTTTCATTTCTGTGAGCTGATACCCCTCTAGACTGTTTAAGGCACATTGTATTGCTTGCTTTTACTGGCAATGAAAACTATCCCAACTGAGTCACAGGTTACACAGGGGCCATAGTGGATCAAGCCTCAGTCCCAGCCAAAAGGCTCCAGGGTAGGTTTTAGTGTCCAAATTATTGTGTGTCTGACGTGTCATCTCTGAGGTTCTGGGCAATGATTTCAGTTTACATTTCACTGTTCTGCCCTACTGCCTTCCATATCAGGGTATGTGCCCCAATTTGTGATTCTCTTAGGTCTTTTAATTAGCTATATTTCTTAATCCTCTGTAAATGATTAAATGATAGGCTTCAATGTATGATCCTTTCCATGGGTAAAGGACTCTTGAAAACAGGCTTGCCTGCAGAATCCTAAGGAATTTCTACTTCTAAAATATAAGGCCACCAGACAGTCCAATGGTGGATGTATTTTGGGGCAGGACTCATGTCTTTTAAGGATCAGCCAGCTATGAATAAAATCTGGCTATGGAAACAATAAGTTGAGGAAGTGTGTCCTTCAGGCTGTAGGAATTAAGGCCTTTTTCAAGACACTTAACAGAATGAATTATCCAGATCTTGACACCTGGTGCTAAAAACATGCATCTCTGCAGCTGAATTCCTGGTTTCCCATGGGTAAGGCTGACAAACTAACCTCATCGGCATTGGCCCTTCTTTCTTTCATACCCTGAGCTACCTGTAAGTTGCCCTGAGCTTAAAGACAGAAATAAGGCCACTGCTGGTAGTAGATTGGATCGACTTCTTATAGAAATGGTATGCTAGCTGGACAACGCCTTGTGCACTGGCAGACCCTGAAGAGCCAGTGATGACTCAGTGACTTGATTAGTTTTTTGGAATTGACCACTTATTCACTTCCTGAACCTAGATTTAGTCAGCCATAAGTTAGTGATCCTGACTCAGGCTTTGCCCCCAGGTGTAATTCAAAGGCCAGCAATCAAAAATTCAATCAACAATTATTCACTGAATATTTGCTATATTCTAGACACTGAGGTGTATAAAACAGATAAAAATCCCTACATTCATAGAGTTTAGGATTGTGTGTGTGTGTGTGTGCGCACACGCACGTGCACGCACACACGCTCGTGCCCACATGCACATACAGAGAAGAGAAACTTAATTAAAGTATGTAGTATGTAAGAGAGGTTAAAGACTGTGGTAGTTTTGTACTGTGTCCAATTGGCTAAGCTGGAACCATATTTCTCCTCATTCCTTTCCTTATATGGCTCCCAGTTAGAGTTAGCCGAAAATGGAATTTGCATTAGGTTGGGAAGCTGGAAGTGAGGAAGTAGCCATACTATCTGAAGATCATCATGATTAGATGCCAGGAGAGACAGACACAGAGGAGCCAGAGGATTCCTGCTTGCTCTCCTCTCCCCCTGCTCTTCTTGTTGACTGTCTGCTCTGCTGACCTACTTCAACCCCAGGCTGACCAGCAGAGCCTTCCATTGGCTTCTCTTCCGGTTCTCCTGCGCTGCCCTGCTCCAGCTGGACGTGCTTCACGTCCCACATTCTCTTGCAGGCGCCTACTTCTCCATCTGAAACACCGCTTCAGAAGGGCTGGGTTAGGACTTTGATCTCCCCGTTCCCTTTGCAGACCCCTGCTCCCCCGGCTTCTCTCCTAATTGGGTCAGGCCTGATTTCTATAACACACCCGTGTTCCATACTACTCTGAGTGCTTCTACTTCCTTAACTGATTTTTTTTCTCTATGGAAAAAAATAAAGCAGGGTAGGGGCAGAGGGAGTGCTGGTGGGGAGTGAGCTGCAATTTTAAGTAATATAATCAGGGAAGTCCTCACCAAGAAAGAGACATTGGAGCATAGACCTGAGGAAATAAAGAAAATAATTGCAAATTTTCCTAAAGCACATGAAGACCATTCAAAGGATAATCAGAATAATAAAAGACTTGGCCCAGAAACACCTATAACTAAGTATCTTATAACGCTGCATAAATATAGCAAACACAGAAATACTCTCTGATTTTCTTTAGAGCCTCCTTTTGAAGTTGTATTTTCTTAAACCTTATGGGGTCTTGCAGAGGCAAAAATCAAGGCTGGAATTGTTCTTTGAGCTTTTAGAAGGAAAAGAGCTCTGTAGATATGAAGCCATAAGAATAAAGTACCCTTGTTAAGTCACATTGCTCCGCCAGCTACTGGAGCTCAGCCATTATTTTTCCAAAACACTCCTCAAGCTTTGTCTTGTGTTTACAAGAGCAACAATGACAAGTATAAAGAGTGTAAGGAAATCAGGGGAGGTGGCCCCAGAGAAAGAGAAAGTGATATAGGAAAGTTTCTCCATTGGGATTCACTGAGATGAGCTTGGCTTCCGAGTGTTCAAGCAGGATCTGCACTCAGCTGGTGTGCTAGAGAGAGATGAAACTGCCTAACCAAGCACTGTGCAGAAAGAAGACCTGCTTCTGTGTTTTCCTGTCAGGAGCACCAAGGGGGTGGTTTCCTGGCAACCTGCCACCTGCTTTCCCTCTGCGGAAGCTCATCTGCCCCTAGGGGGAGCCCATCGTCTGTCAGCCTCCAAGGAGCACCAGTGTTTGAACTACATCCTCTTGGGATGGCAGGCTGGCTCTCTCGCAGAGCACAATTAGAGCATCTGCCAGGAAAAGATTGTCTTGAGGCAGGTATGCATTTAATAAATTGGTGTTGTGGCCCTCCTGTGCTGAGGCCTAGCTGGTTGCCCATGGACAATTGTGGACTTTCTTTGGACTCTAAAATTTAACTAGAAGGTGGATGTCTGTAAACAATTCTCTTTAGATCATGGGAAATCAAACTCTTACCTATCTAATAATCATAACAGATCTGCAAAAATTCTGTTTTGCAATGAAAATGTTTGTTTCATTCTTAGTTGGAATTTTAAAAAAGCAGTTCTTAGTAGAAATGGATGTGTAATAATTTTGTACATTTTAACACCATAAGATATATGACATTTTGCATACATATTTCCCTGCCTGTCCTCTTGTGGAAGCAACAGCACAAACCAGCGTAGTCAGATGGGAACCAAGAGTTTCCATTTGGAGAGGTAAAAGCTGACTATGACCTTCTGCGCACATGGAAGGCAAACTGATGAAGGAAAACGTGTCCCCTTGTGAGTGGTACGTCCTAGCCCTACATCCCTGGCTATACTACTACACTTTTTGACCCATTATCATCAGTTTAGAAGCAAGCTCTCTCCACACGCCTGCTGATGCAGCTTAAATCAAGTCAGAAGGGAAGGCCTGAGGGCTGGAATCAGAAAGCACCTAACCTTCCCACACGTGAACTCCTCCAGTGATTCGCCATCTATCTACAATGGTCCCCATTTGACTAAAACGTTTGGAAAGGGAGGAACCAACCAGTGTACCTGGTACCAAGCCAGATTCATGGCAAAGTTCAGTGATGAGAAGAATCTTTTTACTTTGGTCTCCTCCTCCCTTTTTCGTTTAATTTTTCACACATTCATTTATTCTTCTTAAGTTCCAGAGAAGCTTCTGGTATAGGCCGAGAGAGTGTCAACCGTTTCCTAGATATCACTTATTAAATTAAGGTAAACAAACTTGGGAACAAAAGCCAAGAGTCTAGTATTTGTCTTTTCAAATATTCAGTTTCACAAAGGCCAGTGGGAAGAACTAGGTGTGAACATCACATAAATGTTTCTTATCTGACAACACTGCTCAGATATGTTGATTTTCCCCAATATCTAGTGCCAGTTTGTTCTAGGAAAATATCCGATGTTATCCTTTGGTTTCAGAAGTCTCACTGTGCATACCAATGTTCTAGTTCACCTCTTAACAAAGTGAAAGTCTAACCTTCCCACCTATGATAAATACACACAACCTAATCTGTAATTAGATACATTTCAAATAACTGTGAGTAGTCATTCCCTCTTAAAAAAAAAAATCTCTCTTAAGTGCTAGCTTTCCATTCCTTTGGTAATTACTTACATATGGGAAATGAAACAGTTCATATGCCTCCATCGTGTTACCATCAGGATCCCATAGGACCAGCTCTTTACCAAACAACCAAGGACTATGTAAGCAAAGTGAGGGCAAATTTTGTAGGACAGCAGGAGAGAAGGACATGAAGGTGATGTTTTTCCTATACTTTATTAAAAAAGAAAATAAAGATCTTATCTGAAATGGAAAGCTGACATAAATTTGGAGTTTGCAAGTCTTGGCTTGTGACTGAATAGTTTGAACTCCATTTGACATATTAGGAAGTCTTTCCTTACTTATTCATCTCATTGAGAATCAGCTTTGAGGAAGCAAAAAATATCACATCTTCCTGATAAAGTAACTGCTCTAGCTAGTCAGATTTTATTTTTGAGTTAGTTTATGTCAAAAGTATACTTAGAGTAAAAATGCCTTGCCAGCATTTACTTTTAAAAATAAAATTGTTCTCATCATTTAGAAATGTGACAGCATTATAAAATATAAATTCTGAATGGAAAGCAAATTAGCTTTACACTTTCCCTACATTTCCTTAGCTCTTATTTTAATGCCTGCAATGTTTACAAGCCTTGAATATGAGGCTTGTAAAAACTTTTTTTCATTCTCATAATTATTCATGAAATTCAATTAACTTGTCATCAGATGAACAATTATGTTATCCTGGTCTGTTTGCCCCCAACAGCTAGACTTCCTTTGAGTTATCTGAGTCAGTTTTACCTGATTTTCTTCTAAATTCTAGTTTTTTCATGAAAAAATTATGAAGATATCTAAGCATATTAAACAAATTATAAAATCAGCAAAACTATTTGTAGCAATACTTAAAGAATATAAACATGCAGATATACTTAGCTCCCTAACCTAACCCTTGCTTCCCATGAAAATTTTGCAGAAATCATGCTTAATCTTTCTATCTCTGATTTAAAAAAAGAAAATTTCCTGGGCTCGTGTATAGCTCCAAAAGCAATTTCAGGCATTTTTAAGATAATGTGTCTCTTCAGTCTTTTAGCCCTTCAGCAGGAAAGACATGCGTATCTTCTGCTTACCTGTTGAAGGATTAAAAGACCTGCTTGCCCTCTGTATTACCCAGATCTTCCCCTTGGTCTCCTGTACAAAAAACATTAGAAGGAATAAATAAAACTGTAGAAAACAATAAAGGGTGAGGGTAGGAGAAAGCCTCCAAACAAAAAGGAAAAAAAAAGAAATTATGCAGTAGTATAATGCTACTAGTGTGCGTAAAAAAACCCTGTGATGGCCTTTTCCCAATCACCAGGGAGTAATCTTCCCTTTTCAAGTGAGAGACCTTCTTTGCCCTTTGAAACCAGAGTTGATGTTCACTAATTATAAAATGGTCCCTTAGCAACCATTTCAAACAGGATCTGTTACCTCTGCTCTCTAGGCTTAAAGTTACATATCCTTTTTCAAGACGACAGAGTAGAGGCAAGCAGAGTGCAGCAGCATCTAAAGATGGGATCAAATGATACTTCCGCAACAACCAGTGATTGAAAGGATGTCTTGGAAATTGGGACATTGCTATTTGATGTTGAAATAAGCTTTTTTATATCATTTAATTTGTCGTCATTATTATACCAGATGGGGAGACCTTTGAATCACCAAAGAATTACCATCTACCACACTGTATATATTTACTTACTTCTTAATTGTCATCTCTCACTCACCCTAATTATAGAGCATGTAAGTGATATAAGGAAATTCTGTCTTTTGTTCATTGCATCCTCAGAGTCTGGTCTCTGGCATAGAGTAAGCACTCAATAAACATTTGTGGACTGAAAAGATTCATACATGGATAAGGATTTTTTTCAAATTTTGATAAGGGGACAATGGACACAGATGAATAATATTTACCAGTTTCTTAAGTTACTGTTTAAGGGGACTTTTAATGAATGACTTATAAGTGCATTCCAGGGCTTTATAAGTTATAATGGAAATTTGTATCTTATTTTCACTGCAGTGTATTAAAATGGGATTTTCTTGTAGTGGTCTTGTCACTTTACCCATATCTCCTTGCCCTTACCTGTAAATAGTTTTTTTAAAATGTTAACTTACTTTTGAGGTCCTGGTTAGAAGCTGGTCAATTCCTCTTCTTCACCAGCTAATTAAGTCCACAATCCCACCCATCATCTCTCTTATTGGGCTCTCATACTCTGGTCCACTATCCACCTGCCTTAATCACCTCAGAGCCAGGTACCAGATAACTAGAGACAGCCCCCATGACCCCAGAGCCCCCTGAAATTATTCAGATGAGCCAGTCCTGAACTTAATTACCCTGTGTCTCTCAGTCCTTCCCTTGGAAACCACAATAATGGTGCTTGTTCCCAACAGTCACTTTCTCCTGCCCTGTGACCGACCGGGTGCATGGCTTGCTGTGTTCTCTCCAGGGAAATGTGAGCATAACAAAAGTGTTAAGACACTTTCTGCTTTTCCTCTCTCAATATGTGTCTCACCTCACCATACTTCACTCAGTAATATAGTTAAGACGTTGCAAGAGTGGCCAGACCTCAGCAGATAGTACCTGCAGTTCTTTGTGTGGGCTCTTCTACTGCTGGAGCCAACTTTGCTATTCAGATGGGAGCTGGAAGTGCTGGGGAACCAATACCCCTGAGAGCAACCCTCAGCCGATGGCTGACTGGGATGAGTGTATAAACACCCCAGCTCCCTTCTCCCCAGATCCATAAACTCTGAGGCATATATCTTATGCTGGCTCTCAGGCTTTCCCCAGGAATAGTAAGCTCCAGTTGCTCTCACTGATAGCTAGATATCCTATTTTTTTTAGCTGACTTCTCCCTCTCACTTTTCCTTTCTCCTATCAGTATTTTCTTTTGCCTCCCAAATAAACTACTTGCATCTTGTTTTAGTTTTCTGCAGCTGCCACACAAATTACCCCAGCAGAAATTTATTCACCCACAGTTCTGGAGGCCAAAAATCTGAAATCAAGGTGTCGATAGGGCCACACTGCCTCTGAAGGCTTTAGGGGAACCTTCAGTTCAAGGGAGCCTTGCTTACCTCTTCGGTGACTGCTGTCTTCAGGCATTGCTCAGTTTGTGGCAGGATAATTCCAATCTCCTATATGCCTTTTCCTCCTCTGCAGTTAAATGTCCTACCTCCCGCTTTTAAGGACACTTGTCATTGGATTTTGGGCTCACCCTATTCCAGGGTAATCTCATTTCATGATCCTTAATTTAATTACATTTTTAAAGGCCCTTTTTCCAACTAACGTCACATTCACAAATTCTGGGTGGACGTATCTTTTGAGGGGCCACCATTAAACTCACGATAGACCTCAATACTTGTCTTAGGGTCTGCTTCTGGGGCAACCCAAATTAAGACTTGTCTGTCATGTAAAATGGATTGATACTGTTTCAGAGTAGCTAGGAGTCCAAAATTTAGATGCTGGGGTCCAGACCTATCCTTCCCCCTCCCCCGCTGATGTTCTCAGAAGGCTGCTCTCCATACATGGAAATATTTTCTACTTCTCAGTCCAGACTTGGCTTCTATCCAACTGAAATGAGTAATGAAGCAAAATTTTATTCTTATCTAAATTTTTACAGCCCTTGGAACATTCCTACAGTGATGGGAGAAGTGAACCTCAAAAGTCTCCAAAGAACTTCTTTCCCTCACTTCTCTTTTGTTTTTCCTTCCCTTCTTCCATGTACTGCCTGTTTGTTCTGCTATAACTGACCACCATTATCTTTATCAAAACAATTCATACCTCCACATTGAGCTTACTGATCTAATTTTCACAAAACGTGTATTAAAGCTTTATTTATATTTGTAGGGTCTTTGGGGGGGGCGGAATGGGGAGAAGCTGGTCTAGAGATTTCTAGGGTTTTGAGATACAGATACCCTTAAATGTCATTTCTTTCAATTCCCTCTTTTTTTAGATTAAATTTTTTATAAGGCAACAGCACAAAGGAGAACCAGGACCCATTAATTGAAAATTCTGCACAGTGCTATGGATGCCTTAGGCAATTTTAAGCTTTGATTTGCTACATCCATTTAAGTGAATATAAATTTAGAAAATACATGTGATTTCCCCAATGAGGTCTAATTATGGTACTGAAAATAAGCCCCTCTTTCTTCACCAAAACTGAAATCTTTGATTTCAGGGGATGACCTTCCCTAACCTACATGGTAGAATTAGGAGTTTGGTCTATCTTTTATGCATGGGGTCTTTTGTGTTGCTTCCTGAGTAGTGGATACTTTTCTCTCTGCTGATAACCAAAGTGGTCCTACGTGATAATCTACCTGAGGCAGTCAATGACTTTCTGTCCACTTCTCTCCGGAAGCTCTGAAGATTAAAGGGCTGGCTAACTAGACATTCCCTAGACCTGAGAGAGAAAAGCTTTTACCAATCAAAGCCTTTATAAATAGGATTTTCTTCATAAATGCTCTATTCACCCATAAGTTTGTTTTTTCTTTTTCCTCCGGTGTTCCCGTATCCACAGGCAGTTTCCTGTCAAATCTCTCAGTCTGATAACCTTAATGCTCTCCCTCAGAAGCCCTGCCTCCCCTGTTGCAGAAGAAGTCTAACCTCTAGGTTTCCTGTGGCTCTTGCAAAGTCTAGCAACCCTCAAGCTTGGACTGGATGTATATCAATGTTTCCTTCTATTTGGTCATTTCAGGACCCCAAAGGCCTAGTGAGTGCAGGTCAAGGTAAAGCCCATCAATTTCAGTCCAGTCTTTAGTCTCTTTCCAAGTGGGAGACTCTGATTTTATAACTTAATCATTTATAAAATATAAACAGCTCACAAAGATAATCATATTTTTTTTCAGGGACAGAATAATCTAATCACATGTTGATGGATGATGTTTTTACGGTTGGTAGCTTCCCTACCCTGAATTATGGTGCTGAAAATCATTTGGCTTCTTCTTGTCCTTCTTGAGGTATGGCTGCCGTCTGTGGTGGTACCTTTTTTTTTTTTTTAAATTGACGTATAGTTGATTCACAGTGTTTTGTTAACTACTGCTATACGGCAAAGTGATTCAGTTATACATACATATATATATATATATATATATATACATTTTTTTTTAAAATATTCTTTTCCATTATGGTTTATCATAGGATACTGGACATAGTTCTCTGTGCTATACAGTAGGACCTTGTTTTTTATCCATTCTCTATATAAAAGCTTCCATCTGCTCACCATGGCCTCCCACTCCATTCCTCCCCAACCCCCTCCCCCTTGGCAATCACCAGTCTGTTCTCTATGTCCGTGATTCTGTTTCTGTTTCACAGATAGGTTCACTTGTGTCATATTTTAGATTCCACATATAGGTGATATCTTATGGTACTTCTCCTTCTCTTTCTGACTTCACTTAGTATGATAGTCTCTGGTTGCATCCATGTTGCTGCAAATGGCATTATTTTGTTTTTTTTTTATGGCTAAGTAGGATTCCACTGTATAAATGTACCACATCTTTTTCCATTCACCTGTCGATGGACATTTAGGTTGTTTCCATGTCCTGGCTGTTGTGAATAGTGCTGCTATGAACATAGGGGTGCATGTATCTTTTTGAATTATAGTTTTGTCTGAATATATGTCCAGGAGTGGGATTGCTGGATCATATGGTAATTCTATTTTTAGTTTTCTGAGGAACCTCCAAACTTTTCCACAGTGGCTGCACCAACTTACATTCCCCGTGGTATACCAGTTTTGATTAAGTTACTTTGATTTGAGGTTTTATTTTAATCATAGTTTAGATCCTCCTTTGAGGCAGACAGCATCTAGCCTTATAGATATGCCTGTTTCACTATGCAGAAAAGTTACCATCATTCTCGCTTTTTTTTTTTTTTTTTGCGGTACACGGGCCTCTCACTGTTGTGGCCTCTTGCGGAGCACAGGCTCCGGACGCGCAGGCTCAGCGGCCATGGCTCACGGGCCCAGCCGCTCTGCGGCATGTGGGATCTTCCCAGACCGGGGCACGAACCCGCGTCCCCTGCATCGCCAGGCGGAGTCTCAACCACTTTGCCACCAGGGAAGCCCTCTCGCATTTTTATGATGAATTATCATTGCATCTTCTGTCAGTGAAGCACATACACACCTTCTACCCCCAAATATCCTTCCTAACCTGAGACCTCTGGGAGGTGTTCTGTAGGCCTGAACCACATTGTCTTGCAATTAGAGTTGAGGGAAGATGGCGATTAACTCACGGGTGCTGATCAGACGCCTATTTCATGCCCATCTCTCTTCTCCCAAAGGTCCTGGTAGGGTATCCTGGATTGTGTTTGCACTGTTGTTGTCTGCCTTGCCTTGGCTTCTCCTGGTTGGGCTCAGATATGGGCTGAAGTTTCCCTCCAGCTCCACTCTGGATAGTTAATTATATCTACCCACTGTGTTGTGGGCTAGGGCTGATCTTGCATGTACATTATATACAATTCAACATTGGCTTGGGGCATCTTTCTACCTACTTGCTATTTTGGGCTTCCCAGCAATTTCCCAAGTTCCTCAACCAAATGGGAACACCTGCAGGGAAAAAGAAGTGAAAGCATCACACTCTACTATAAACAAGAAGATTCAGTTCAGCTGAGGTGCAGGGTGCCACGGAGAGAGGGTGTGGAGACGGGGCTGGAGAAGTAACAGGTGCCAGATCAAGTACTTAGGGTGCCAGGAAAGGAATTTGGACTTAATCCTCAGGGCACTGTTGGGTCAGTAAAGTGCTTTAAGGAGGATGAAGCATGACATTCTTGCCCAATATACTGAAGCATGTCTGAATCAGAATCTCCGACCTGCTCCTTTTAGGCAGGTAGGTAGGTTACTTCTCCTTCTGAACAAAGCAAGTGAAGGTCTTACACCAATATCTCTAATCAGTGTTAGACAAATACCCATCAGATTCTTTGTGCTCCAGCTCAGAAAGATATTAAGATGATTGAAAGTCCGACCTGTGCACCATGCTAACACTAGTCCTGACCTGCCCAATCATGTCATGGCAATCTTCTCTGCTTTTCCCAGCTGTCAGCTCAGTATTGCCAAGCATCTGAAGAAGGAATATTGGAACTCAGATTATGCTGTGGCATAGATTTATTTTTGAAACCTTGGATTGGAGCTACATCGTGTGTTTTATCTACAGCAAAAACTGCAGCTAGTAATTAATATTAACTGAATTTTAAAGTTGTGTTTGAAGAAAAGACATGGACAAATTTTACCTATAACGTATGTGAAAACATATCTCAAAATTTAAAAGCTATTTTGGCATGCTGCACTAGACAGTAGGATGATACACATGAGAGATTACCATAGTAGTAACTTCTATTCAAGAACAGAAGGAGGTATAATCTGAAAAGTGTCCCTCAAGTATATATATATATATATAAATCATACCACAATAAATATCTATGCATAAATAATATGTATGTATACTATGTAATAATATATGTAAATATATACATATATTATTACTATACATATATAATGCATACCTATTGTATATTAAACACACTTTTATAAGCACATAGGTATATATATATATATATACACACACACACACACATGCATACACATGTATACATACATCTTTTTTGACCCTCAGTCTCCTCATCTATAAAATAAGGCTTATAGTGCTCAATTCAAAGATTGGTTCTGAAGATTAAATAAGTTGTATAAACAGTGTGCTTAACATCAGGCCTAGCATATAGGAGGGATACAAATGCAGTGAATCTCTTTCAGAACACTTAAGCGTCAAAGCCAAATACATAGAGATTTACACGTGTAAAAAATTATGAATGTGAATTCCTTTAAATTGTTAGTAGAGAAAAATCAAGAATCATATTTATTTTTCTAAGTGAAAGAGTCCAAATTTATTATCCCTAAACAAAGGCATCAAAAATAATTGAGTTAATTTCTAGTTTTCCTCTACTTTTACCATATCATGTATTTTATACCATCTATAAGTATATACATAATATATACATACATACCATCTATTTCACTTTTAGTCTCAAATTTTAATTCCAGATATTTCTAGGTCCAGATCTAAATACCTTTCAAAGAGATTATTGCACTTCATGAAATTAGACTATTTTCGTGTTTGCTTTCATTATATTTTTGCAACCTAAGTTGGTATACAAACATTTAAAATTCAGGGTCATAAATGATTTGTAATTATTACATGGATTAAAGAAAACCTCAGGTATTTTGACACACCTTCACTCAAGAGTTAGAGGCCTATCTATATTCTCTCTCCTTGAACCTGAATAGTTTTCCTGACTGCCTGGCAAAATGATAGCAGAAGTAACATACCCATTTCCAGGCTAGGCCTTAAGAAACCAGCAGTGTCCACGTCCTCTAGAACAACATCTCCAGGAACGATGAACCACCCCAGTGGTCTAACTACTCTGACACCACCATGTTGGAAAGGTCACTTGTAGGTGCTCCAGGGGACAGTCAACAGTTGAACCCAGCCTTCCAGGAATCCCTGCCAACACACCAAACATCTGAGTGCAGTGAACATCAATACTCTACCCAGCCCATCCACCAGCTGAATACCATCAATGGATGTTGATTAATGCCATATGTAGCAGAAGAGTTGCCCAGCTGAGCCCTGCCAGCATTCCTGACCCCCAAAACTGTGAGATCTAATAAAATGGGCATCATTTTAAGCCACTAAGTTTTGGGGTAATTTGTTACATAACAATAGATAACCAGAACGATGGATTTACAAACAGGGAAGTAGAGTCTGTCTTGCCTTAGTGAGTATTGTTAGTATGACGTCAGGGAATATGGTGTAAGCTTTAGTAAATTGTAATGGATGAATAATAGGCTTTAGAATAAAACTGTAACATTTTTAGCAGCAAGATAAATTTATAAGTCTATGTTGATCATCTGATACAAACCTGGGAATATTTTATGTTCCACATTGATTTAAAATATGATTCTTCTGAAAGGTATTCATTTTCCAGGAGATTATTATGGATATCTGATTCACACCTCTGAAATCCACTTATGAGGCTACAGACATGTTAAGTTAACATCAATTTTATTTAAGTTGTAAGATATTTTTGAAATAACTATCATTATAATAGGATCTATCTAATACTGTTTTCTGGTAATACTGTGATTCAGATGCAAGTGATTTATTAAGTTTTGTGGAACACCAGACACTATTTGTGATGCTTCTAAAATAATTCTTATACTTAGAAGATAGATATTAAAGGACAACAAGAGAATATGAGAATTACTTAGGTCCACTGTGTGTTTAGATATTCAGATATGTGAGGGTCACTTAAAAAAAGCAGTTAAGATAAATAGCGAATGAGCTCCTTGCTTGAAACCTCCTCCTAATGCTCCCAGCTTCTGTTAATTACCCTTCTCTCTCTTCACCCAACACATTTCCTCAGGGTGGAGAGGGATACATTTATTTTCAGGGCTTTAGCCACAAAACATAAATTTGAAACATAAAACACACATTTGAAGAGACCCAAATTTACATTTGTAGTCTTGACCTTTTTACTAAGTTTCAGCCCTATATTTTCAATTGCATAAATATATGTCCATTTAGATAACCCTCTAATACTGCCAACCAAATGTGTCCAAAATAAAAAAAAAAAGATTCATGTTGTTCAACTGCATAATCATTAAATCTATCAAGCTAGAAACTTTAGAGTGACTTTTATCTTCCCTTTTCCTCGTCCTATAGATAATTGAACTTCAAGTCCTATGATTTTTATCTCTGAAACATTGCCTCTATTCTGACTCACGTTTCTATTTCCACACAATTCAGACTCTCATCTGTTTCCTGCATTTGCACAACAATCTATCTTTTTTAAGGCAAATCAGCTTGATATTTGTTGTTGAAAACATTGTCCTAGAGGAAACAAACATCAGCAAAAAGAAAAAAACTTTCAACATAATGCTAGAATAAGTTATGTCCCATCTGAGAAAATAGCATGCTTCCTCCATTCTGATTAAATTTCTTTGAAAATGTTTGAAGTAAAATTTGTATTAAATTATATCACAAGTACAGAAGTGTACACAAGTCATATGTGTACAGTTAAGTAAATTTTCAAAAAGTAAACATACTTGTGTAACCACCACATATGAAAAAAGAATATTCTAGAACTCCTGAAGACTCTTTCATGTTCCCTCCCCAAAGGTAACCATTTGCAGGACTTCTATACTATCAGTTTTGCCTGTTTTGAACTTTATATGAACTTTATATAAAGGGAATAATGGTATGGTTCTTTTGTGTCTGTCTTCTTTCGCTCAACTATACAGTTGGTGTTTATTCACATCGTTACGTGTAATAGTAATTTGCTTATTCTCATTGTAGTATGGCATTCCATTGTATGGATATACCACAGTTTATTTATCAAATCTGCTATTGATTGACATTTGAATTTTTCAGTTTTGGGCTACTTTAAGAATGCTCTTAACATTTTTAATACATAGTTTGGTACAGATATGGATGCAGTTGTGTTGAGTATATTCCTAAGGAGTTGTTGGGTGGTAGGAACATGTGTCTTTATAAATATTACCACTTTTCCCAAATGGTTAATACCAATTTTTTTTTTTTTTTTTTTTTTTGCGGTATGCGGGCCTCTCACTGTTGTGGCCTTTCCCGTTGCGGAGCACAGGCTCCGGACGCGCAGGCTCAGCGGCCATGGCTCACAGGCCCAGCCCCTCCACGGCATGTGGGATCTTCCCGGACCAGGGCACGAACCTGTGTCCCCTGCATCGGCAGGAGGACTCTCAACCACTGCGCCACCAGGGAAGCCCGGTTATACCAATTTTTATTTCCAGCAGCCATATATGAGACTGTCCCTTAATCCAAATCATGGTAGCACTTGGTATTGTTAGTACCTTCAATCTCAGCTAATTAACGAGCATATAGTTGTGTTCATTATGTTTTTAACTTTCAGTTCATGATGAGTAATGAGACTGGCTACATTTTCCCATGCTTACTGTTCATTTGGATGTCTTTTCTGTGAAGTGCCTGTTCAAATATTCTGAACATTTAAAAAAACTTGGCTCAGTTTTTTGTAGGAGTTCTCTATGTATTTGGCACTTCGTTCCTTTGTCTGTTATATGTGGGGCAAATATTTTCTACTCTGTGGTCTTCTTAGAATGGGGTCTTTTGATAAACTTAGGCTTTTAATTCTAATGTCCCATTTATCAAGGCTTTTCATTTTGGTTAGTGTTTTAAAAAATGTATAGAAGATGTTATTTTTGAGAATGTTTTTTATTTTAACTTTAACTTTTTGATCTATGGACCATCTGGAATTAACTTTTGTACAAGGAGTGGGGTATGGGTAAAAATTGTTTTTTCCATGTAGATAGCTAATGGGCCCAGTACCATTTATTCAAAGTGCCATTTTTCCCTCACTGTGGTACAGTGATATCTCTTTATAAGTCAAGTGGTGTTGTGTGTGTGCATCAGTTTCTAGAATCTCTGTGCTTTTCTGTTGGTCTATTTAGCTATTCTTCTGACAGCACCACTCTGCCTGAATTTTAGAATAGGCCTATCAAGTTTCACAAAACTTCAGAGATTTTGATTCCTTTGAATTATAGTTCAATTTAGGAAGAATGGTTATTTTTGAAATACTGTCTTTGAGAGTCTTCCAATCTATGAATATGGTGCACTTCATTTGTTTTGGTATTCTTTAGTTTCTCTCAATAATGTTTCGTGCCATACATGATCAAAATCAAAGTTCTTGTTTTGTCGTATAAAACTCTTTGTAATACGATCTCAAGGCTCTCTCCTGCCCACCTTATTTTCTGCCACTTCTCACCATCCACGTGTTTTTCCAACTTCGTCGAACTTCCTAAAATGTCTAGACTATAAAAGGCTAATTCTTGGCTCCTTGCTTTTGCATATGATTTTTTCCCTATTTCTCAAAAACTTCCTTCTCTTCCATGCCTGGCAGTTTTCTTGCAATAGTCTAAAACAAAGCTCAGCTTCCATCATCTCTGTTAAATTTCCCCTTCCAAAGTAAATTGCATTGCCCTAAATGCATTAGTAACACTTTTTTCTTATCACTATGTGCCACCAGTACCTGGTACAATTCTCAGCCGAGCAAGAGTTCAGCTATTATTTGCTGACTGATTGGATGTGTCCCCATTTAATCCTAGTCAATTCATGTACCTAGACACACTAAAACAGAGAGAACTCCATATGCCTTCAGGTTTCATAGAGTCTCAAGGCTACCTGGTACCCAAAATAAGCTAAGAGAATAGATAACAAGTATACCTTAAAACCCACCTTTCAAGAAGAATATAAAAAACTCTTCTTGCTATGTTTCTAAGCCTCTTATAGTGTGTATGCCACAGACCAACTACATCAGAATCGTGTGCAGTGATATATCAGGCCCCCCCCACCCCAGGCCTGAACCCAGACCTTCTGAGTTGGAAAAAAAAAGGGGGCTGAGAGTCTGCATTTCTGACAAGTGTCTGAAATGATACTCATGGGCATTAACTTTTGAGACTCATGGACCTAAAAAATGGCCTTTTGGTCATTCTTTCAAATGGCAGCCCTAGATCTTCAAGCAGAGTTATTCTCTGGGAATTATGGCCTTAGGATCTCTCTCTGACTTCCATTCCCTCTGAGAGGATGTACAGTAATCGGAAACTAAGCTTCTAGAATTAGAGCAGTCTGAAGGATTTAGCAGCAGGCGGTTTCAGTTGGAAACAGAGCATACATACGGATCTGTCACAGATCAGGATAAGGGGAGGCATGAAGGAAACTATGTCTCTACTATTATTGTGGGAAGCCTCCTCACTGGATGCCAGCCCAGGTGAAAGGTGGTTGATTCTTCAGTTCTTACTCATCCTGCTTTAATGACTATGTTTCCACCTGTGTTGCCAATGGACATGGTCCAGAAATTGGCATTGACAGTTGACACTGCAAGAGAAATCAAAGAGCAATCTCTGAGGGTTGTGGCTGGCCGTTTGTGGTGGTTCATATAAAAGGCAGAGGAAGCAGTGTGTGAATTTCTTCCATCTAGGGCATGGTGGCCATCTGCATCGTGTGGACATTCTATACTGAGGTATGGACACTTTTGTTCTGTATTTTTTCTCAAACCTAGAATGAGAAAACTCATTTTTTGTCCTCTTTCCACCTCAACAATGTGAGCCACGCTGTTGCGCCCCAGAGCTCTGTAATTAGAAAGGCCCCTTGTTGTTTGGCATGTCCGATGACTTAATGGCAGAGAAGGTCAGTCTGTGACACTGAAATGCTGATCTGCAGGGAAGTGGTGAGAACTCAGCTGACTTACATGTAAACAAAGTCAGAACAAAGTAAAGCCCCTCCGTAACCCTGAGTAGAATAGAAACCAGAAGAATATTTCAGCCTCACTTAATTTTGATGCGGGGGCTATTTTATTTCTTCATTATAAATATCTCTCCACACTCTTTTTAGCTTCCTGAAGTTTGGATGCTCATAGATGGATGTATGACAGCAAGGGGGCGGGGGAAACTGCTGAATTTGGAACCACAGCGTTGTTGGAATTATTGGGAGAATGTAGTCCCTGGGACATATGCTGAGACAGTAAGGGCTGATCCATTTCCAGATGGAGCTCTCACATCAAAACCACAGAAGGACTGTGATTTTGATTTCACAACTAACAAAGCCTCATTTCAAATCCAGCTGCCCAAGGAACCTGTTCCAAAACAGATTTACAAGAGGGCCAACAAAGACCGCGAAATAAAATGTTTCTAGGCAAAGACCATGTAAGAAAATGCATAAAAATTCCTCATACTAAAGACTGCTCTCATTGTTAATAAGTCAAATTACTCAATAACACTAGAGTGATGCTTCCATTGCTTGTTGAAGATATATACTGAGAAACACAAAGATGGTTCTACTTTAGAGACAGGTAATATTAAGGTGCCAAGAGAAGACGTAGCTTCCCTGAAAGTTCTCTGAAATTCTGGGCATGATTGAGCGTCAGAAAAATAGTGATAACATAAGTAATATTGACCCCATACTTCCCTATAATATTGAAAGTATTCCCCTGGGGTTGGAAGACACTAAAAAGTGGTGAGTATGAAGGTTATAAAGTTTACCCAAAGCCAACTGCATGGTTCAAAAATCCCTAAAGCGTAAGGTATCAGTAAGGTCGAGAGACCCCGATACTCATGAAATCATGAATTGTCCAAGGCCAATTCCGGGACAAAATTCGATCACATGGAATGATATTAATATTTGCTCACAGTAGACTCTTAGTTCTCAAACTATTGTGAAAGCAAATATGTCAGTGGCACTAGAGGCAGTTCTCTGATCACTGACGATATTCATCTTAGTAAAGGTATGATGGAACTTGAAATTAATTTGTTAATTCCATATCTGAAACAAAGATGAGTTGAATATGAGTCCCAGCTGCAGTGAGCTGGAATATAAAGCTGCATGATGGATCATTTGATGCCTAATGTACATCATAGTCATGACTCACTAGCACAGTGAAGCACTGGTTCTCAACCCTGGTGGCACATGCTGGGGAACTTTAAAAAGTACTGACTCCTCCATCCCCGGTTCTTATTTAATAGGTCTGGAGTGTGCCTTGGACATCAGCATTAAAGCTCCCCCAGGTGGTTCCAGTGAACTGCTGAGACTACAAACCACTAACCCATTGGTGTAGGTCATTAGTTCTCATCTTTGGCTGCTCATTAAAATTACTTGAGAAACCTTTTAAAAAAGCACAGTGTACCCTGGGCCCCATCCCAGACCAATTAAATTAGAAGAGGGGCACTTCTGAATATAGGTATTTCTTAAAGGTTGCCTAAGTCATTCTGTTGTGCAACCAGGATTGAGAATTACGGGTAGAGGGTTAAAGCAGGTTAAATGCACCTTAGTAGTTTTCTAATTTAAAAACCATATAGTTAATTCTGACGTGTAAAAACAGTCTTTCTTTCTTTTCAGAAATCTAATATATATCATATATATGTATATATAAAGATAAACATATCTTAACTATGAATTAGAACATAGAGGATATAAAAGAAAAATGCATGGTCTTGCCTTCAAAAGTGATAAAGAGGTTGCATTAAACTTGAATGTTTCCATCAGAATTCCAACACCAGAAAAATACTGGCAGAAAAGACAGTGGAGACTTTTTTTTCTAATTTGTAAAACTGGGAAAGATGATTTTCATCTCAGCTTCTGTGAGTAGAAAATCCCTTCTCCAGGAGACACTGTCATTCAGCTCTTCAAATCCTATTGTACTAGAGAAATGCTGATGTGCTAGATAGTTTTTTCCTTTCCAAAGGAGTTGGTTATGAAACATCTAAAATGAAACATGAAACAAAAGAGAGACTTAATTTATAATTGCTCTGTTGAAGCATTTTGTGCAAATCTTGGCGGATTGGTGACTCCATTTGCAAATCTCAAAATTTGAAAGTCAGCAGTTCTTATGTGCGTGGAGTCATTATGCTCAAGGATTGTGTCACTGTATTTGCAAATTCCAAGTAGGTTTTGAATAAATGAAAGAATGAATAAAAGACCTTTTATTTATAGTGTATGGACCAAACACATCATTAAGTGCTTTTGCAATCTTTTCCCCATATGATATAATACTGATAACATTTCTGTGATTCAGAAATTTATTACACATGCTTTAAAAATGAGAAAACAGAAGCTCATAGAAGTTGAGGAACTTTCTCAAAATTATACAACTGTAAGGTATCACAGATTGGTTTGATTTCAAGTCATTCACTCCTTGAAGGGTCAGTTTTCATCAATATCTCTAAAAAGAAAAGCTTTCCTTCAGCCAGAAATAAAGTCCTTATTGACACTCTCTCTCTACATACGCCAACAGTTGGGAATGGCTTTCTATACCTCTATTCAGTTGGTTGGTACTGCACAATATGTTGTTCATTAACACAAGCTCATAGGCCTGTCGCCTTCAGCTGGTGCTGATCCTTTCACTATTCCAGTTTCTGTTGGATCTTCCTAAAATATGTCACTTAAATCTTCACCTTAGTAGGCACAGGATGGGAAATAAGACGGAGTTCCACTTTGGTGATTTAGTGCCTTCCAGGACCCATTATCATTGGGAAAATCAGGTGCCATTGTTAAACACTATATTACAGAAAAAGGTCAACTTTTAAAAATCATTTACTAGTTCCTCCCAAGAGCAGTGCTCAGAAATAAGCTAAGCAAGGCATCAAATAAGTGAATGGTATTGCATTGAGGGTCAAAGCCAAGTGTTTAGTTCTGTATCCTCAGTACATAGCAACATACCTTCCATGTAGCAGGCAGTTGGCAAATGTTTGTGGCAATGACAGTGATGGAGATTTGAAGGCTTATAACATTACCTGCCTATACAACCTCTGTTTCTCTTATTCTGTTTTTTATTTTAATCTCAGATATATGCATGTGCACAGAGATGTGACATTATGGAGAAGAAAAAATTCTGTTGATAACTGTTACCTTGGAGAGAAAACCTCACTGTTCATGAGGGGGCTTATATTCAATGACTTTAAAAGGAATCTTTGAGTAAAGCATAAATGTGATCACCTGAGAATAGCCATGCATTTCTGGAAAATGTCTCTTCTGATCTCTATGCATTCCCACCATACTAGTTTCCTGTTGCTTCTATACCAAATTACCACAAGCAGTGGTGTCAACAACACATATTTATTATCCTACAGTCTGTGGGTCAGAAGTCCAACATAGGTCTTACTGGACTAAATTCAAGGTGTTGGCAAAACTATTTTTTTTCTGGAGGCTCCAGAGCAAAATCTATTTCCTTGCATTTTCCAGCTTCTATAGAATATCTGCATTCTTTGGCTAGTGGCCCCTTCCTGTATCCTCACAGACAGCAACATCACATCTCCCTGACGCTTCTTCCACCATTGTCACATTTCTCTCTGACCACAGCCAAGAGAGGTGGAGGTGGATATTAGGTTGGACATACCTAGATAATTCACGATAATTTCTCCCTCTCAGGGTCCTTAATTAATCACAGCCTCAAAGTCCCTTTTGCCATGTGGGTAACATATCCACAGCTCCAAAATGTGGTCATGTATGTGTGTGGGGGGGGGAGGGGAGCATTATTCTGCCTACCACACCCACTCCTTCTTCTGTGCTCTCTAGCCTTCTCTCTCTTTAAAAATCTTTAAAAATTTGCTGTGATGCTATGAGGAAAACTAGACATTTGCTGCAGCCAAAAGTGTCATTATTGGTAAAATGAATTCTGAGACTCCTAAGTATCTTTTAGTTATCTAGATTTGGGGACTATGGGAAGTTTGAAGAGTGAGTCCCAAAGATAAATAAATAAATAAATAATAAATAAATAGCTAAAATGAAAGGAAAAATATGATAAATGTTATAAGGGTGATGGTGCAAAGTGCAATGAAAGTATTTCACCAAGGCACTGAGGATAGCTTTCATTTAGTACATTATTATTATTATTCATTTAGTATTTCTTTTAGTATTCATTTCAGTAGTATTTGCTTGATCATAGGTTATGGCATATTTTTAAGATTTGGCAAAAATAACAATAAAGGAGATGGAAATAGTCATAGGCAGAGGCTAGAGGAGACAGATATAGATGGCTGATTAATGAGATTTCCTAGTGTTCTCATTGCCCATATGCTAGAGTGACTCATCATGATTAGTGAAGCTCAGGAGAGAAAACTTCAGATCACAGTAATCTTTCTGAGCTTAGTGGATTTCCTAAAATAAGATCATTTTGCATAGGTAAAGTATATGTAGTAGGTGGATTGTAAAAATGGCTCTAAATTTCCACTGCTTTTTGTATCCAAACCCTTTGCAATATGACTTGCATTTCCTCCCATCAAGAGGTAGGGTCTATTTCTCTAACCCTTGAATATGGGCTGACCCTATGACTTGTGTTGGCCAAAAGAGTGCAGCAGAAGTTTGTGCCAGTCCAAGAAGCCTTAAATAATTCCATTTGCTCTCTTGGAAAATTGCCACCACCATGAGACCAAATGTAGACCACATGGAATAAAGCTGAACCAATTTAGTTGTCCCAACTGAGGCCCAAGATAGGTGAAAGAATTCAACTAAGAGCGGCAAAGAAGACTGTCAGACCTGCAGCTGAACACAGTTCAGTAAGTGAGCCACAGCAAGCCCACGCAGATCAACAGAACTGACTGATCAGTCCGTAGACTCATGAGAAAAAAAAAAGGTTGTTACTTAAAGGCACAAAACTTTTGGGGTGGTTTGTTACATAGTAGTAAGTAACTAATGCAACATATATAATAGTCAGTGTTTTTTCCTGAACAAATGGTATGAATTTTAGAGAATAACCTCTGCTTCTCTAAGTGCAAATAGGTGTGAGACTGAAAAACCATACAGTCGACTGACTTATTTTCCATTCAACAAAGATGGAGTAAACTTTGGGGTAAGAAGTGTTTCCTGCCATGCAAAGGTAAACTTTTCCCTCTTAAAACCAAAGAAATTTTAGAGAGATCACTACCCACTAAGTCTCTTTGGAAAGAGATGTCAGACTTTCTGCCTCCAGCCATTATGGATTAACAGATTTATCCTCACATCATAAAAGTCTAGAAAAGGGGAACCAAACTAGAAAAATGAACAAGATATATGAAGCAACTGTTTCAGACATTAGACAAAAAATGAAGCAGGATGGTGATCCTGAGAGAAGAAAACAAGCAAGGTGAGCACTATGATCATCCCAGAAAACATAGCAGAAAGCTTGAAGTCACTTTCCAGACCATAATACAGGAAGGTCTACTCTAGATCTAGAGTAAAGATAACTCTAAACCTATCATAACAGCATTTAAAAACAAGTTTTGAAAGTATCAAGCTGAACTGCAGGTTACTTCTTGCCATAACTAAGTCCAAATTCTTTAAGAAAAAACAGCAAAATTAGCATTCAACAATGGGAAATTCACCATGTTCAGCATCTAATAAAAACTATTACAAATGTGAGGAAGTAGGAAAATGAGACTAGTGACAGAGAAAAACCAATAAATAGAAATACATATCACAGAGATTATGGAATTAGTAGATGAAGGATTTTAAATAGGCTTTAATGATATGCTTATGCTCTTTCAATTTAAAGAAAAAACATGAGCAAAACAAGTGATAGAAAAGCACAAACTCTGGTCATGAAAAAATACAATATATACATTTAAAAATATCATTCAATTGTATTAAAAGTAGATTAGACACTGAAGAAGAAAAAATTAGTGAACTTGAAAATCTAGCATCAGACACTATCCAAACTGACATGAAGGAAAAAAACCACTAAAACAATAAAAAATAAAAGAACTTCAAGTGATCTATAATTGGGCCTAATTGGAAACCACAAAGGAGAGAAGAAGAAAAATGAGTATACTGTTCTAAGTTTCTTGCATTATTCCTGAAGTGGTACATTATTTGAAAGCCGTCTTTGAGAAGGAGAAATATTGTATGATATCGCTTATATGCAGAATCTAAAAAGAAATGATACAAATTAACATAATTACAAAACAGAAACGGACTCACAGACTTAGAGAATGAACTTCTGGTTACCGGTGGGGAAGGGTGGAGGGAAGGGATAGTTAAGGAGTTTGGGGTTGACGTGTACACACTGCTGTATTTAAAAAGGATAACCAACAAGGTCCTACTGTATAGCACAGGGAACTCTGCTCAATGTTATGTGGCAGCCTGGATGGCAGGGAGTCTGGGGGAGGATGGATACATGTATATGTATAGCTGAGTTGCTTTGCTGTGCATCTGAAACTATCACAATGTTGTTAATCGGCTATACTCCAATATAAAATAAAAAGTTAAAAAAAAAGAAAGAAAGTAGGCTGTCATAAGTTAAAGATGCAAATGACAAAAAAATTTGAAAAAATAAAATGCTATTAGTGTAGATTAAGTGGAATGGAAAAAAACATTCAAGTAATCCAAAAGAAATCAGGAAAAGGAGTAAAAAGAAACAAAGAATAAATGAAACAAAAAGAAAAAAATAGGATGGTTGATATAATCCCAATATTGTAGATAATTGCACTGAATGTAAACAGTCTAAACATTCTAATTAAAAAGCATGGACTGTCAGGCTGGATTAAAAAGCAAGATATGGCTATATGCTGTCTATAAGAAAAAACACTTCAAATATAAAGATATAGATAGATTAAAAGTAAAAGATAGAAAACAATATAATATGCAAATACTAATCAAGAGAAAACTGGAATGGCTGTACCAACAGTGACCAAAGTACACATCAGGAAAAGAAATATTAGCAGGAATAAAAGGGAACATTTCATCTAGGAATCAATTCATCAAAATAATATAAAAACTTTAAATGTTCATGCATTTAAGAGCTTCAAAAAATACCTGAAGAAAAATCTGACCAAACTGAAATTAGCAATAGACAAACTATTATAGCTGGATATTTCAACACTCCTTTCTCAGTAGTTAATTTTTTAAAAGTAGTCATAAAATCAATAGAATATGGAAGACTTGTAAAACATAATCATTAAATTAACGGAATCAGCATTGCTGATGGGAATGTAAAACTTTCCAACCATTTTGTTAAACAATTTGGAAGTTTCTTACCAAGTTAAACCTATACTGAATATTTAACCCTCAGTTCCACTGGTAGGTATTTACCCAAGAGAAATGGAGAGAAACATATCCTTCCGAAGATGAGTACCTGAATGTTCTTAGAAGCTTTGTTCACTATAACCCCAAACTGGAAGCAAGTCAATCACTAGGTGAATGGATGAACAATTTGGGGTGAATTTATACAATAGAAAACTACTCGGAGATAAAAAGCAAGATCCATGCAACAGGATGGTTTAATTTCAAAAACTTCATGCTACACAAAAGAAGCTGGATCCGAAAGAGTGCACATGGTATGCTTCCAGTTATGTGAAATTCCAGAAAATGCAAATGACAGAATGCAGATACGTTTTTTCCTTGATATTAAAGAAAGATGAGGCGCCTCAGTGCAAAGGGATATAAGGAAACCTTTTGGTTTTATGGAAATGTTCTATACCTTGATTGTGGAGGTCTTTACACAGATGTATACAATTGTCAAATCTCATTGAACTATATACTTTAAATAGGTGTGGCTTACTGCATGGGGATCATACTTTAATAAAACTGATTTTAAAAAGTGATGTCAGTTTCTCATCCCATTCCCATTTAGATGAATATAACAGATACTCAGTGTATTAATTAGGAAATAATCTTTAAGGAAGAGCATTCTGTGGAATTCATGTCTGGCTAGGTGAATTGATGTCCTGAAATTTTTAATTAAAATTGGCACTGCCCTCCTCTTTTCTGAAGTGGGAATGTGAACACAAAGGAATTTCAAATAGAAGGGAAATCCACAGTCATTATAGATCCCTTTCTTGATTAAGAAGATAATGCAAAAAGGGACACAAATGAAGCACCCAAATGCAAACGGACTTCTGTTATTCCTGAATGTTTGATGAATGAAGCATTATGGTTAGCTGGATATCCTTAGCTAAACGGATAGCTAAGCTCTAACCCAGTGCTTTGCAACTCTTGTCCATATTGAACAGGAAGAACAAAGAGGGAAAGCTATGGGTAATTAATCTAAATGATGCTTTTAACTGGGTTCCGAAGTAGCAGAGAAGAATATTTTAGCAAAGGGGAGATAATAAATCTAGTTTCAGACATATTGAGTTTGAGATGCCTGTAAAATCTTTAGTTGGAGATATCCAATTAGCAGATGGTAATACAAGCTCGGAGCTTTAATGAAAGTCATAGGTACTGCTGGGGATATAGATGTGTACCCAGAGATTGGGAGAAGAGCAGAAGAGAGAAGGGCAGGTAAGAGCAGGGAGAGGAGAGAAGAGATGAAGAAAGGAATGGCTAATGTCTATTGTGGACTTGTCTTTCAAGAAGTTACGTAGTTAAAGGGAAGAGAAAGAAAGACTTGAGGAGAGCTAGCTAGGAATGAAATATACCAGAATATATTTCTCTGTTTCTCTACATCAATTGGATGGCCAACAATTAAATCCTCTTCTGACACTACCTGGAGTTAACATCAGCCTCCACAAGTTTAAAGAATCAGTCCCACAAGACTGCCCTAGCTAAATGCACTTCTGTTCAACTTCGCTACAAATTCAAGTGTTCCCCATGGTACCCCCTACCCCTTCAGATTTGATAATTCACTAGAATGCCTCATAGAATGCAGGAAAACATTTAAGTTTACCAGGTTATTACAAAGGATTCAACTCAGGAACAGCCAAATGGAAGAGATGCATAGGGCAAGGTATGGTGCGGTTGGGGGTAGAGCTTCCATGCCCTCTCTGGGCACACCACCCTCCCACTTCTACATGTTCACCAATCCAGAAGCTCTTTGAGTCCCATTGTTCAGGAGATTTTATAACCCAATCTCTAGCCCCACTCCCCTTCACTCCCCTCCCCAGAGTTTAAGGTGGGGTGGGGCTGAGAGTTACCACCCTCTAATCACATGTTTGGTTTTTCTGGTGATCACCCCATCCTGAGACTATCTAGGAAACCCACCCTGAATCACCACACTAGCAAAGACTCAGGTGTGTTCTAGAGGGCCTCATTATGAATAACAAAAGACACTCCTGTTACTCAGGGAATTCCAAGTGTTTGGGGTGCTCTATGCTAGGAACATGGGTCAAAGTCCAAATATATACTTTTATTGTACCACAGTATCTATTAGCTGAAGAATAGGAACCAGCAAAGAGAAAGAGGTATATGATAGAATAGGAGAAATTAGAATTGTGTGGTCTCCATGGAGATAGAAATGTGATAAAGAGCATGACCCAAGTGGCAATGTTGATTTTGAAAAGAGGAAAGAGAGATACAGATTTGGAGAACACAGAAGACATCTGGTTGGATTCAGATTATCCACCTATCTATCTATCTATCTATCTATACATGCACACATACACACACATCACTTACACTTGAAGTTTGATGACAAAGATATTGAAGGAGGGGCTTGAGAGAACAGGAAGACTGAAGTCAGGTCAGAGACTTGCTGTGAGCTTTAGCTGTCCTGTGACACTGAAAGCCGTAAATTTGTAGGGTCCTCATTTTATAACATTATACAAATTCCCGCAGCAACATTGATGACCCAGAAGCAAGAAGAGGGACGTTGAATGTTCGACTACTGGTTTATTGGGAATTTTATTTTGGATTCACTGTCATACCAATGTAAGAAGAAATTTTCATATGACATTTTATGTTTGAAACTTGTCAGGTATTTATTGATTAGGATTCTGAAGATTGCAAAGTAAGGTTATAAATTCAGAAGACTTGGTAAGCACTTTTAGATTTAAAAGGAGGAGTATTAACTGATGGGGGCCTCTTCGGAGCTAGAGGAGGACAAAAGGCTATTGAGTTGGAAGAATACTTTTCAAGATAGATGCTCTGGCCAGAGGAAATTTAGCTGGAGAAGGGCTTTAAATATGTTTAAGGATGCAGGGCTTTGAAGAGCAGGTTCAGAATGAAGTTTATGTGAAAGAAGGGAATTGTGGATGATAATGGACTGTCAAAAGCTTATAAAAGTTTCCTTTTTAGATTTCTATCCCCATTTCACATTTTCAGGGCTACGTCCTCTTTTCCTTCTCACTCAGCACACTGGGACAGTGAAAGAGGCAGAGATGGGAGTGTGGGGAGGGGTTGTCATAATTTCTTTTTGACCCTAGAGCTCAAAATAAACAACTGGGACAGGATGGAGGAGAGGAAATGGGCTGGAGTGGGAGTGTAAAGGACCCGGCGAAGTGAGATGCTGGGGATGAGTTGTCAGTCCTAAAAGAGATGAGTCAAAATGGTGATGGTGGCGATTTGTGGTCCAGGCATTCCTAAGTCAGAAATTGCCTTAGGCTGGTTGTGTATGTATGTATCCCAGACTGTCTATTCATTCTTTTTATTTACTCCAGTCGTAAAAATTTATTTCGAACATTAAAATTTTAGTGTCACTGTTTTCAGGACTTAGGTCGGTTAAGTGGTGTAGGGGTTCTGGTCACCACTAAGCTACATTTTTTCACTGATGTACTCTATGGTCACTTCCAGTTTTCCATATTTTGACCTGTCATTTGATAGGAAAAAAATGCTTGTGTGTGTGTGTGTGTGTGTATGTGTGTGTGTAACTGCTGAATGAAGCTAACCTTGCAAGGCTGTGATCTGAATTCAGTTTGGTTGTCATTTGAATCGTGTTTTGTATGAAATGTACTTCTGAAGCGAACAGGGCCCTCGGGGTCATATTTTCTTAAAACATTCACTCCCATTACATGCTTTTGTGTCTGAAAATAAAAATACAAGTTATGTGTATGGGAATGAAAATAGTTATAGTGAAATGCATCTTATTCCTGTAGGACTTTTCACAGATATGAACTACTTACTTTGTACAATTCAAGTTGACTTTTTTTGACTCCATGAAACAGTAATAGAGTTTTATGCCTTTCTATAGCCATAATATAATGATGGCCTGAAATAGAACAAAAATTCCCATAAAGTGTTAAATGAATCAAAGCCACTTTCTGAATTGAGGTTCTTATTGTAATCTTTAAAATGTAAATATGAATGTGTAAATAAACAAGAGGCAGACTCTTTGGGGTGTCCTCATTTATGCTGCTGCTATCACACTTATAATCCCTAGCAGTTGATTAATATAGTGGAAGACATACGTAAATTGAAAAAGTTATCTTTTACCACACTGTATTAATGTCTCTCTACCTAGTAATTTGGTGAAATAATTTAGTGAAATGCATCCACAGTAAATAGGTTTCTATTCCAACCTAATGCTCTTTTCCATCTTAACTGAGCATAAAATTATATCTTCAAAGATCTGCGAGAAAGGAAGGCTTGATGCCTCTTGAACAGTTCAGTGTGACATATGGTTTTAAATGCAACAATTTTATCTGTAGCACACAGTATCTGTAAATTTGAGCTAATGTTCCTGTGGGATTTATGCCCAAAAACTAAAGGCAAAGAAGAAAAAATCTTTTTAGCTACCATATGTAGAACACTGAAAACTGTATATAAATAGAAAACAATATTGACATTTATGTATCTGTAATTTTTTAGAAACATGTTTTTACATCTAGCTATTTTATTCAAGCATTAATGGTAACAGGGATCTTAAATACAAATTCTTACAGGAGTCAGGCAGGTCATATATACTAGTAAAGCAGGCCTAGTGAGGATTAAGTGAATCTGAGAGGGCTGCCCTGTCTAAAGCACAAAATCCAGTAGGCAGTTGCCTTGGACTACTGCTGGCTAAGGGTAGCTAGATCTCCCAAATTTTCAAGAAATGTCCCATAATTAAATTTTCTGTGAAATCTCACAATCATGTTGACAACAGGGTTTTTGTAAAAAAAAAAAAAAAAAAAAAACACGATTTGTTTTAAAATAGTTCTATAGGTCAGATTTGGTATGTGGAGCTGCTGATTTGTTACCCTGATATCTGATGCATGTAGTTAAAAGAGTAAAAGTGTAGATGGTGGGAGAGCATAAAGTAAAGGAGGAAGGGAAGGAAGAAGGGGAAAGAAATGGGGGGAAAGTGGAGAGAGGAAAATAAAATTTCCAAAATATACTTAAAGATTTAATCTTATTCTCAATAAACAAGATTACCTAAATTACTAATTCAATACAAATGAAAGTAAGGCTTATTAAAGGACATATACCTCTGATTAGACTTTTGATCCTTTTCTTTCTGATGAAATGTATACCTGGTAAAGACTGACAGCCTTGGGAAGACTGGAATTGATTTTGTGTATTGTGTGTGATAGGGATCAAGATTTATTTCTTTCAATATGGATGTAATATTGACTTAGAACCATGTGTTGAAAAGATCATCCTTTCCACAATGCTCAATCAACCATGTCACCTTTATTGTAAATCAAGTAGATATATAGGTTTTTCTGACTATCATCTATCTATTTCTAGACTCCATATTATATTTCATTGTTTGTTGGAGTATTGTGACAGTACCACAGTGTCATAATTACTGTAGTTTTATAATAAACTTGGTACTGTAAGTCTTTTTACTTTCGTAGGGTTTTTTTCCTAAAACGCCTTGGCTATAATTGGCCTTGTATATTAACATATAAATTTTAAATTGTCTTGTTAATTTCCAAGGTTCGGCTTCCTTAAGCCTGTTTCACTGTGGCCCTCTGCAGGCATTAGACTCCCCTGGAGTGCTCTAAAATGCAGACTCCCAGGCCATGATGCAGGGCTGCTGAATCAGAATCACCTCAGCTAGGGTCCTAGAATCTTCATTTTATTTAAATACCACTAGATGATTATGCACAGTGAAGTTTAAAAACCAGGACTGCACATTTGGATTTGATTCTAGCTGTTTCCTGTTGGCTTACACATCCTGATTCAGGGATACCTCTTTTATACAAGGCTGATACCATTTCTTATCTGGCAGAGCAGTTACTAGTATCAGGTACTGTGAAGCAGGGAAGTGGTAGAAGAATTATTTTGTAAATAAAGATACAAGACACACTTGTATTCTCCACAGTAGTCTTCTCTATCTGCACCCCCCACCTTTTTATTCTATACAGCTTCAACTTCAATCCTTCTGGGTTTTGTTGAAATACTCGACATTTATTCTTGGACACTTAAAGTTTCTTCCCTTTACACCATTAAGCATTTTATTGATTAATTTTCGCCTTTGTACTTTCTCCAAATCTATTTTTTCTGTAACTTTCTCATCTTCAGGGTATTTCAGGTCTAAATGTTGACCAAATAATTCACTACACTATAATTTATAAAATATTCCCTCTTGGGTCAGGGAAGTAAGAGGTTTTATTGCAGCTCAGTTCCAAAAGTGGTAGACAGAGCCTGGATGTTTAAACAGGGCCTGAAGCAAGGTTTTGCCAACCTTTCGGAGGCTGCATAACAAATATTCTTTATTTGCTTCTTCAGGTGTTGGAGTTAGCTATAGCTTCCCGAAGGTCATCTCTTAGCCTTCACTCCCTGCTACCCACACCAACATTTATGAGTCCCCTGTGAAAATGAAAAGCAGCCTAGGAGGCATCATACCAAGCTATAATCAGCTAATACCTTACTTTTCAATTAACACTCTAGCAGGGATTATTTGAAAGTCAGCTGAGAACAGGAACAAGGGGGCAGGTTGGCACTTGTAAAACCTGGTTAGAATAAAATGAGAGAAGCATAAAGAAAAAAGGAAGGAAATCTTTATAATTTTGCTTAAAGCTAATTAGTGGTCATGGCACTTCAGATTATTTGGGCTACCTTAATTTGCCAACCTAGGGTTTAAAGTACCCTGTGTTGAAACTTTGATTTTTAAAAGGAATCAGGGTTTTCCCTAAGACACCCTTGTCCTAGGGGACAAGGAAAGCTACAGATCATTTACTTTCTCACCTCTTGTTACATAATGTTATTATGCCCCTACCAGTGTATGATCACATTATACAGAAAGAGGAAAAATATCTTATAATTTTCATGTTATCTTTTATTTGCCCTGTGTTTATTGCCGATAAATCTCAGAGTAAGGGGTGCTTAGGCCAACAATATTTGTGTGGGGATTGGTATTATAGTGGACTGCCAGGAAGGAAAACATTGGGCAAATTACACTCCATTTTAAGCCTGACTCTTAATACAAAAATATTGAATTTTTTTGTATTTGCATCTCCTCTCCAAATAAACAGTGAGTTTGTTGCCCTAATTTATTATTTTTTTAATTAATTTATTTATTTTTGGCTGTGTTGGGTCTTCGTTGCTGCCCGCGGGCTTTCTCTAGTTGTGGCGAACGGGGGCTACTCTGTTGCGGTACGTGGGCTTCTCATTGCAGTGGCTTCTCTTGTTGTGGAGCACAGGCTCTAGGCACGCGAGCTTCAGTAGCTGTGGTGTGCAGGCTCAGTAGTTGTGGTGCACGGGCTTAGTTGCTCTGCAGTATGTGGGATCTTCCCAGACCAGGGCTCAAACGTGTGTTCCCTGCATTGCCAGGTGGATTCTTAACCACTTATTGCCCTAATTTCAAAGCTACTCGTGTGGTCATATTGTATATCCCATCCTTACAACTTCTGCCATGAATAATTTTTTCAGTTTATTTACATTTTAATATAATAGTTGGTACAAAATGATATATGACATATATGTATGTATGTAAATATCTATATCTATATGCAAGTTGTAAAGTATGATAATGTAATAAACAACTGTGAACCCATTATACAATCCAAGTGTTCAACAGTGTTCCTCTGTTTATCTTCACCCACCTCCACAGTTTTCCTTTTGTCTTACACAAGAGGTAACTAGTACCTTGAATTTTATATTATCATTTCCTAGCCTATATTTGTAGTTTAAGCATATGTTTATAGGTATCCCTAAATAACAGATTTTTTAGTTTTTCTTGTTTTTGAATATTACATTAAATATATCACATTGGATTCTTATGAGATTTACTCTTTTTCCCTTTACATCACATCACTAAAATCCGCTCACGTTATTGTCTGTAGCTGTAGTTCAGTCGTATATATTTCACTGAATAACTATTTCATAGTTGATTTATTTATTCTCTTGTCAAAAGGGAAGTATTCTAGTTTGTGGTAGTTGTTTTGAATATATTCTATGTTTCCTGGTGCACATATGTGCAGGAGTTTCTCTTGTCTGTATACCTAGGACAGGGTTCCTTGATGGTGGCCCTGTTGACATTTGGGGCCAGATAATTCTTTATTGTATAGAGCTGTCCTTTGCATTGTAGGATGTTTAGCAGCATCCCTGGCTTCTACCCACTAGATGCCAGTAGTGCCTTTCAGTTGAGACAACCGAAAATGTCTCCACACATTGCCAAATATTCTCCAAGGATCAAAATCACTGACCTAGAAATAGAACTGTTGGGTGGAGATGAGGTGTGTGAGTATTCATCATAACAAATTGCCAAATTGTTTTCCCAAGTAATTGTAACAATCTAGTGTCGCCTTACTTGTTGATTCACTTCCTCTCCAACACTTGGTGTTGTCAGATCTTCTGATTTGAAACAACTAAATAGGTGTAAAATTGTGCCTCATTATGGTTGTAATTTCTATTTCCTTGATTGTTAACTAGATTGAGAACCTTTTTACATATATATTGTCCACACTTGTTTATTTTTCTTAGTGGCCTTTGCCTAGCTTTCTGTTGGGTTTTCTATCTTATTGATTTGTAGATATTATTTATGTGTTCTGAATACTAATACATTGTTTAAGTGAATTGTAAATATCTCTCCTAGTTTGCTATTTATTTTTTTCATTCTCTTTATGATGCCTTTTGATGAACAGAATTTCTTAATTTTAACATAATTGAACTTATTATTTTTTTCATTCATGGTTAGCCTTAAATTTGCCCCAAGATTACAAGTAAATTTGTCCTTGTTTTCATCAAAGATTGGCACATAAGTAGAATAGCTTCTGCCTGAATACCTTTCTCATGGATCGTGCATTCTGGGGGAAACCAGTTACCATGTCTTGAGGACACTTAGCTGGCCCAAGGGGGAGGCTCACATGGAAGAGAACTGAGACCTCCAACAAGCAACACCAACACCAACATGCCGACCAAGTCAGTGAGTCCCTTTGGAAGTGGATCCTCGGCCCCAGTCAAGCTTTCAGATGACCACAACATTTTTTTTTTTTTTTTTTTTTTTTTTTTTGCGATATGCGGGCCTCTCACTGTTGTGGCCTCTCCCGTTGCGGAGCACAGGCTCCAGACGCGCAGGCTCAGCGGCCATGGCTCACGGGCCCAGCCGCTCCGCGGCATGTGGGATCCTCCCGGACCAGGGCACGAACCCGTGTCCCCTGCATCGGCAGGCGGACTCTCAACCACTGCGCCACCAGGGAAGCCCTGACCACAACTTTTTGAGAGACCCTGAGCCAGGACCCAAATTGCAGATCCTCAAGTTCCTGAACCTCAGAAACTGAGGGATATAATAAATATTTATTATCATTTAAAGCTAAGTTTTAAAATAATTTGTTATACAGCAACAGGTAACTAATACAGCTCGCCTTTTTGTTTGCTAATGATCTTTGATTATGAACACATTACTTGATTTCTTTGGTGAGATTTTGTAGGTTCAAAATTGAGAAGACTTTCTTTCAGAGTGGGTGTGCTTTCTGCCTGTGGCTTTGGTTGCCCATAGCTGGAAACTTCTATTTACCTTGAAAGCCGTCAGCCAGTTCAAAAATCTTAGACTTAACTTGCCTACTTTGCTTTTGCCCAAGACTCAGTCCCCAGCAGCAGTGCTATGATCCTGATCCATCCTCGGGTCATGCCTTTTCCTTCTGAGTCCTGATTACCGTCCCCAGTTATCCACTCTAATTTCCATGGCAGGGGTTAAGGAAGGAATCTGAAAATCTCCACCAACTCAAATGGAAACAACAGTGTTTTGAAGACTGTGTCCTGGGTAAACTATAGTAGAAGGAGGCCTTCAGAGCACCTGGTCAGCCATAGTGCTAGAAGCAAATAGCCAAAAAGATTTTAGAAAGACTTTCTCACCTAGAGGATTGGAGCAGACTGCTTCTTTCCACCACAGAGGTGTTCAATATCATTTTATCAAGGGCTATGTGGCTCCATAGGATTAAGTTGAAAGACTCCTTTTAAGCAACCGTTGACCTGTTGATAGAAATAAACTGGTTGAGTTTGGATATGCCATCAAACACGGGGGTCCTTAAGTTAGACATAGTTCTTCAGCCTTCCCAAATGACATATGATAAATTATTTAACTTTCTAAGTGCCAGAAATTCAGGGCCCTTAAGCAATGTTAGTTTTAGCAGGACAAGATTTCTAGAAACTACTATCCTGGGAATCTGATGATGGGTGGGGACTACCTCTGGCAATAACTCTCTTGCCTCTCTGGGCCTCAGTTTCTAAGTCTATAAAATGTGGAGATCCTTTAAGATGACTGTTAAGATCTTTTCCAGCTCCCATATATTTGAAAATATCTATGGATAATGTATTTTGGCAGAAGAAAATGATATATAAAATAGACTCCTCTTGGCCACCAAACTGCTGAGAAGACCAAGAAATAATGAGATTTATTTTCTAATTCCCAGTTACCAAGTTCACATTTCACATTGAATTACTCTCAGCCCTTGAAGACCCTTTCGCTACCAGTAAAAAGGCCTCAGATATGGTAGTAATTTTGAAATATGTACTTAGTTATTAGTAAGCACATTAGCAGGAAGAAGTTTAAACCTGTCAGAGACAACAGGAATGAGACATTTTGAGATGAGACAGGGAGAAGAAAGGTGGCATTAAGAGAAGTGAGAGGACAGCAAGTCACACTTTGCTAAATCACAGTCTCATTCAGGGGCCAACTCTGGCTTCAGAAAGGGCTTTTTGCCAATTAAAATATTGGCTATGTATGTGTGTGTATATATACGTGTGTGTGTGTGTGTGTGTGTTCCGTGTATGTACGTATGTATTTGTAAGTAGTAAGGATTAATAGACAATTTTGAGGTGGCGTTGTCAGAGGCATTCTTCACTAAAATAATGATTTTCTTTCATCCTTTCTAGGCAGAGTGTTTGCTGCAAAATGAAGATGATGGAGCAACTGGAACTGGTATCTGCCAAGAGAGGCTTTGTCTTTACTTGCTTGGGTACGTCATTCTGTAGCAGGCAGCCCCCGACCATCCTCCCAGCTGTTGCCCCTGAACTGTGAGCCTTTTGCTTTGAGTGCATTCCTCCAGGTACCTCGCAGGCCTGCTGAAGGGGTCGGTGGCAAACTGGAAGATAACCACGCAGCACTCATGCGCATGGTCCCCTTTGGCATGTCAGTCATATGCTGAATGCATTCACGATGACTGGTTCAATTAAATACGCCTTCATTTATCTAATACAACCCACAAATGCCCTTAATTTTGCCACTTCCCACATCAAAACCAGAAAGCTGAAGAAGGAAGATTGTAAGGAAGGTTTCACATTAAGGATTCTGGTGACAACAACCTGGTGATTTTTCAGTCAATCAGGATTTTTTTTTTCCTTGGGAGGAAATAGAAAATAGATGGGTAATTATTTAGTTGAGCTTAAAATGTTTCTTCTGCATGAGTTCCAGAGAAAATGAAGATGCTTTTGTTATTAGCAAGGTAATGAAAGGAGGGCCTGAGGTTTCAGGTAGGTGGGGGAACTTGAGAGGGGGTGGAGGCCAGGGGGAGTTTTTCAATTGCGGTGTTAAGGGAAGGGGAAAATGAAAGAAAGAGAAGGTGAATAAGTGGTTTTTTAAAACAGGACTTATAGCGCTGTGTGGCAAGCAGGCTAAAATTTACTGAAGAAAATCAAGTTTAAAGTTGCCATTAGAAGTAGTGAATTTTAAATGTATCATAATTATGGCAAATTTGATTTGTTCTTCATGTGAAATATCACATAGCCTAACACCATAAAAATAGTCTTTGATCCGATGAAAGATATTTAAGGAACAGAGGAAAAGAAATCCAGTATACCATTAGACTTACATACATCTCATTAGGTATTTCCTTGATGACCAAAAACTGGATTCAGGTTTCTCCTTCTAGGCAAACCCTGGATTCACTGGGGAAGATGCTAGGATTCAGGTATTTGAGGATAGAGAATTTAAAGTTACATATTTGTTGAGATAAATTATCTATCTCTAACATAAAAAGGAGACATTTGTCATATTATGATGATATATATTTCCCCTGAGTCTCTTTTTTAATATTAATGTTAGTGCACAGAATTATGAAATGTTAACACTGAAACAAAGCAGCCCATCTGGTCTCACAGGTTGATTGACTTGCTCTATTTCTGTGTACCTGTCTGTACTTAAACTCTTTTGAGTTCTCAGTTCATTTGTAAATTGATGAAGATTAGATTGGATGAAGTCTTAGGTTCTTCCTCAGTCTACAATTCTGACTCTTATCTAACATATTTAATTGAGTTTAAGATACACATTGTTTTCACATTTTAATATCTCTAATATTGAAGTATATCTTACAGTAGAAATTTCCTAAACACTGTATCATAATCAGCAGGTTTTTCTTTTCTTTTTTGAAGGTATGTAAAATAATGGTGCTTATAACAATTAACGTCATGTTAGATTTGATGGAACGTGATGTATAATTGAGGTATAAACCCCGAACATTCCAAAGTCAGCTAATGTCATCATCCATCAGCCAGCCATTCCAAAATCCACTTAGTTCACATTATTGGGCATCTTTGAGAGGTGTATGGAATTTTGATTCCAGAAGAGAATTTAGCTGATGGGTGTTTCACAAAGAAAATCTTCTTTTCTTTTCTTTGGATATTTATTCTAGAATAATCCATTTCTCTTTATATGAAACTATCATGTTCCTTGGTTTTGTTCAAAAGTCAAGCCCATTTAATTCCTGGCTATGCTGGTATAGGAATGTAAAATAGGTAATGAGACTGACAGTTCTTTTCTATGGCTAAATTTACTTATTTTAACAGTTAATTAATTCAAAAATGATTTGTTGAATTTCCATGTATCATGCTATCTACTAATGATAAAAATAGTAAACAGGATTCAACCTCCAACCCTTCTCCCCTCCCCGGGGGTCATTCGGGGGTGGGACTGAAAGTTCCAACTCTTTAATTCTGTGGTTGCTTGTGTCCAAAAGTCACCTCATTAGCATAACAAAAGACACATTCCCAACTCCCATCACTTAAGAAAGTCCAAGGTTTTTAGGAGCTATGTGCCAGGGATAATGGACAAAGACCAAATATTTATTTCTTATTATAAATCGCAATATCAATAATAAAAGTGCATTAGTAATCAAAATAGTTGAAAACATGTATAACTAGTCATTGAGCAGGGGTACACAGAGAAAATAATTTTCTTTTTCTCTAATTTCTGTCTTTTAACATGGCTAGTCATATCTCTAATTTATTCCTATTATTTTTTGAGGTGATTCTTAGTTTCCTAGTCATTTTAGATTATAAGAATATTTAGGTACATATCGCTCACTTTCAGAAAGTAAAAAATTCTCAACAAGTTTAAATAAAAATTCCAGTCCCTTATCTAATTTGATTTGAGAGTCTTTCTTTTCACGGTTTAGGCTAGACACATGGCTCTGGCCTGCCGTAGGGAACAAGCCATGAACTCAACTTTGGATTTCTCCCTTCCTCTTTCAAGCCTTTATTTAGCTGCTGTTTTTTGTAGTTCTTTCTTGGCTAATAGGAAATGGCCAGTGTGTTCTCCATTATAGCAAGCTTCTAAATACTGCTTTCTCATGTATAACATTTTTTTGAGTTCTTCAGCCAATATCTCCAAACACTGTTCACTGAGATTGTTCCAGATCATTGCTTCATGACATGGGTGATATACTTTCCAGCTGACCAAGAGTGACATCCTTTTAGCCGTTGTCCTGAGGGATCCATCCTGTTCGCATCCCCACTTCCCCAGAAGCATTTTTTAAAGTTTGAGTCCATCAAGACAGCTCAAGATCACTTAGTCTAAAAAGAAATTCATTCCTTGTTTTCGTGCCAGACTATGGGTACTCGACTCCCCAAGCCACTCTCTCTTCCTTGTCTTGCCGTAAAAGGCAACCGCAGCCAGCCATTTATCTTCTGATTTTTCCAGATGGGCAGCAGGTTCCAATACCTATTTTTATGGACACTGTCAAACTTCAGGAACACACGTAAATTCCTCCTAAATGGCAAGTGCTGCCAAGGCCTCCTTCATCAAAATTTGATGCACTGAGTAAGGCTAAAGATCTGCATCTTGAAAGTATCCGATTTGAGGGTATGATCTGGTTTCTTTTGCAGACATTCAAAGCCTCAGGGAGCCCCTCTTACTTGGTTAGTGGGGAAAACCTTCCTTCCCTTCTTCATATGCATTTTTCCTGGTAACAGCACTTGTTATTAGGTGGATACTTCTCCTTCCACAACTTATCTCCCTCTCCAGGCACTCCTATCTTTTGCTTATATAGAGTGGATGGGGAAGGTGTGAAGGAAAAAAGTTCCCATCTGATCACTTCTTAGGAAACCTTTGAGGTTAACTTTTTGGCTGCTTTTTAGAACATAGAGAGACTTATTGACAGAGATATTCAGTGTGTTTAATGGCCACCATGGCAGACCATTGGAATGGATTCAGACCATGATATTAAAACATCATTCTGGAAAGGCCTTGATGATCCAGGATCCACTATCTATTTGCTGGATCATTAGAAAATCAGGGAGGTTCCAGGGAAGAGGCCAAGGTAGTGGAGTGGTAGAGCTAAGGGAAGTGTCTGTTTACCAACTGCCCAGAAGTATGTCTATATTTTAGCTACTAGGTGAATATCAGCCCTTCCTACGACATATTATCCTTGGGACTGAAGCTTGAGCTATAGTCTCCAGATAATAAGAAAAGTCTTATTTCACATCTCATTACATTTGAGTTATGATGGAGCCAACATCCAAAAAAATTTTTTTATAAATGTAACTGAGTTAAGGAATGAGCCTTGGAAAGCAGAACCCATAAAGAAGCAGAAGGCATAAAAGGAGAGGAAATCAAAACATTGTGATAACCAGAAAATAAGAGCTTTATCTTAAAAGCAGGCCATTTGTAGTGGAGAAGATGAGACTGAACATGAAGGGAACAACCTTGTGTTGATCGATGACCTTCATAAGAAAATTCCTAGGAGGGTGGTGAAGATGAAAGCGAGCGAAAGGGCATGAGAGAGCAGAGGAGGGGGAACGAGGGGATAAAAGTGGCAGGTAGAGACAATTCAAGTGTGGGGTTATAAGGATGGAAAGAAGCTGGATGGTAGTTAGAAGAACATACAGAGCAGGAACGTTTGCTTGGAAATTTGCTATTGTTGTTGTTAATAACTTCAGCATGTTTGAAGGCAGGAGAGTAGGAGCTGATAGACAGTAAATAGGTGTGATTGTGAAGAAAATGTGGAGCACAGCTCCTCTGCATCTGGAAGGACTTTATCAAGAGCTCACACAGATGGAGGGATTGGCTTTCTGAAAGAGGAAGTTTTTCTCCCTATAAGACTGGATGATGGGTGTGAATAAAGAATGAGTGTGAGCAAAAGGAGTATTGTAAGCCAGTAGACTGCTATCTTCTGAGTCAAGTAGAAGGCAAGAAGGTCACTGAGAGTGACAGAGTGAAAAGAAAGAGAGAGAAGGTCTAGAATATTCAGCAAAGGGTAGAGGAGAATTTGTAGAACTGAATTATCAGGCTGTGAAGTAGGTTCCAGCTTCAGTTGGACACTGGATTGTTGGTGGGGCTCGTGGCTCTGAACAGACCTATATGTTCTGAGGTTCAGGAAAAGGAATGTAGAGAGATGGTGCATTTGATCCAGGGAAAGGAACTGCCATGTCTGGGTGCTTAGGCATGGCTAGAGTGAGCAAGGAGAGCACAACAGAACGGAGTGTCTATAGCTCAGGCATGGGCGTGAATCCACAGAATGGACAGGCAGAAGCGTGAGGTTCCGAGTAAACGGTAGGCTCTGCTTAAGTAGGAAGCAGATCATCTAACTGTTAAATGAGAAGAGGGCTTGACATACTGGTTCTTCTTTTGAAAGGGAAATGGGTTCCACAGGTGTTGAGGACCTGGAACGCCTCTCTGAAATGTAACTGGTATGGGAAGTTGGGAGGGAGTAAAGTCTTCACTGGTTTGGCTTTTGATCTGAAATAATTTCAGCAGTGCTATATGCTAGGGAAATAAGGAGGAGCAGCCCTGGAATGGACAAGAACAAAGTCACATGGACAGATGCAAATATGTGTGTGTTCACTTGCTTTTGAAAGCAAACATTTTGTTTTCAGCAAACAGCTTGCATCTTGTGCTTCCTCGATTTTTTTTTTTTTAAAGGAAATTACACACACAAAACAGCCTGTCACTGGTGGCTTCCCAGAGAAGGAAGAGAGGCCCTTGAGTGTTTTCCAGTAACCAGCTCCCTAAGCTGGTTCTCACACAAGAAAGAAACTCAGAGTAACAAAAAGTGCCTGTGAAAGGTTCTTTTAGACTAAAATTTGGTGGAGATTAAAAGAGGGCAAAAGTTCAAATGAGAAGGAGCCACTGCCAAGTAAGCAGGAATCTTAGCCAAGGGGAAGGAAAAGGAGACGCTGGTTTAAAATGCAAGTAACCATGGCGAGCCAAGAGTTCAATGCTAGAATCTAGTTAAGAAGTAATATCACACAGAGCCGTGATTGTTTATTCAAAGCAGGCCATGAGAGAACAGTTGTCTCCAATGGGTACTCTCACAGCTTGGATTCAAAATTATAAGTGCATTTTTAAAAGTGTCCAGCGCTTCTCTCTGACCCATTTGGTATTAAGCAAAAAGAAAAGAAAGCACAAAGTTTATTCTCAGTGTCTCTTGTGGGTTTAAGACAGCTTTACATATGGAAAAGCATTTTGGTGTCAGCTGTTGAACTGGTTTCCTGCTATTCTGCTTTCAGTTGCCATTGGAAACTCTGCCTGACCATGTGGTAACATCACCCATTTCCCAAGGTTCAGAAACCAATGTGCCTCTGAAGGGAAGCAGAACGTTTCTTTCTTTACACGTACGTGTTGTGCTTTGCTCCTGTTTAAGAGTGAGAAGGGCTTGCAAACAGCTAAAGGACTGTGAGAATAAAGATGAGGTGTTGAAATACAAGATAAAGGTAAGCCTGATGTAATGAAACCTGATAAAGGTAAGCCTGATGTAATGAAAGAGGCTCTGCAATGACCAGAGACTCACCTTCACATTCATGCCCATCCTTCCCATCTAGATGGTCCATTTGCTGTCATTAACACTGTGTTGAGTCGAGCAGAGGCTTCCATCCTTCCTGTGTCAATGAGATGGCTATCAATACAGCAAGGGTTTTCAGAAGGGGGAAGGTACCTGAGCTTCTGAAATTTACGCGAAACTTCGATGTCATTCTGCATGTGCGTTTTTCTGGGGGAATCTGTCAGTCATTTTCCTGAGATTATCAAAATGGTCCATGAACCAAAAAGTATTAAGAATCAATGAACTCAAGTATCACTAAAGTATGTTGGCTGCACTCAAACATATGGAAAGAAAGTAATTAATAGTTTCAATTGTTACAATATAGTAATATGGGCAGTGCACTGGGAAAGCTTTCTCCCTGGTTGATGGATACAAAATGACCAAGGAGAGGAAATTTTCAAGAGGAGATTGACTCACTGCAGGGAGCTGAGAGAACTGGTGTTCCAGTCCTATCCAGGCAGGAGGATCATCTCCCAGCTCTCAAAGAATGTGTCATATCTATATTCTGCTCTTTTGTTAAGTCTTGAGCCATTAGGGAATCTGAGAGCTGCAGGAGAACCTATATTGTCAGGAAAGGAAGAGGTGTTTTTCAGAGCTCAAATGGAAGGGCAGCCTAATCATGTGGTCTCATCAAGGGAAGTAGTCCAGCAACATGTTCCAGCACTTAAATCATGTAATCTGGACTCAGACTGCTTAGGTTTGAAGTCTGGTCCATTAAATATAGTAGATATTATCATTATGTCCTAGTTACATATGATCTCTGTGCCTGAATTTCCTCATCCTTAAAGTGGAGTTATAATAGTATAGTTGATCCTCATTGTCTTAGTCTACTCAGCTGTTATTATAAAATACCATAGACTGATTATCTTAAACAAAAGAGATTTAATTTACTTTTTTTTTTTTTTTACAATTCTGGAACCTGTAAGTCCAAGATCAAGGTTCAGGCCGTTTTAGTTTCTGGTGAGAGCTTTCCTCCCAGCTTGCAGACAGCTTCCCTCTCACCATGTCCTCATGTGGCTTCTTCTCAATATTTATAAGCTGGAGTGGGGAGCTCTGCCATGTTTCTTCTAAGGGCACTAATCTTATCAGATCAGGGCCCCACCCTTATGACCTCATTTAACCTTAATTTACTTTCTTGGATGCCCCACCTCCAAGTCCAGCCACACTGGGGGGTAGAGGTTCAACATACAAATTCGGGGGGAACACAGGCATTCATCCTGTGCACTCATTATTCACTGATTCCATGTTTGTGAATTTACCTACTCTCGCTACAATTTATTTATGACCCCAAGATCAATACTCATGGCATTTTTGTGGTCATTTGCAAGCATGCAAAGAAAGGTGAAAATTTTGAGTTGCCCAGCATGCACACTCCCAGCTGAGGTTGGACAAGGTGATGCTCTGACTTGTTTCAGCTCTCATACCGTAAACAATTGTCCTTTTTATGGTCTATTTAGTGCCACATGTTTAACATATTTGTGCTTTTATTGGTGATTTCACTGTTTAAAATGACCCTAAACATAGTATTAAGTGCTATCTGGTGCTTCTAAGTGCAAGAGGGCTGTGATGTGCCTTATGGAGAAAATACATGCATTAGAGAAGCTTTGTTCAGGCATGAGTTGGTCTGAGTGCTATTGGCCATGAGTTCAATGTAAATTAATCAATATCATATATTAAATAAAGTGTCCTTCAACAGAAACACACATAAAACAAGATTATGTATTGACCAGTCAAAGAAAATATTTCAACCAGATGCTTTCAGGAACCTAACCCTTTATTTCTCCTAGAAACATCAGATCAGTATTGTAGAACATAATGGCCATGAATAATGAGAATTGGCTGTATATGACTATGAGGATTAAATAAGTTATATATAAAGTCCTTATGAGACTGCTTAGTTCAGGCTGCTATAACAAATAGACTGAGTGGCTTAAACAACAAACATTTCTCACATTTATGGAGGCTGGGAAGTCCAAAATCTCAGTGCTGGCTGGCTCTGTTCCTGCTGAGGACCCTCTTCTTGCTTTGCAGATGAATGCCTTCTTGCTGTATACTCACATGTTGGTGAGAGAGAGATCATCTCTCTCATGTTTCTTCTTATAAAGGCACTAATCCCTGTCACAAGGGCTATACCCTCATGACTTAATTATCTCACAAATTTCCCACCTTGAAATACCATCACTTTGGGAACTGGGGCTCAACATATGAATTCGGGGGATACAAACATTTAGTCCACAACAACTGTCTAACTCATACTGAGTAATCAGTATATGCCCTTTATTATTATTTTCTCAGAACTAGAATAGAAATATTACTCCACAGTTGGAACAACAATTAAGTGTTAATACTTGTTCAAAGTGTTATATCATCAGGATTGATAATACGGCAGAAAGAATTTATTAACTGCTGGATTGTCTACCCCACCATTTCAGCAGAAATATCCAAAGATGCTAAAATTTTAGCTGTAGATATGGCTCAGGTTATATTACTCATTCTTTCATGTACATCATCTGTCAGACATTTACTCTGCATATTTGTGTAGTGAGGTAAGTGCTGTAAGCGTACCAAAATGAATAAAACTTGTGTATAACTAAGTAAGTAAATAAAGATGTGGTATGAGCAGTGGCTTAATAGGAATGCAAAGAAAACATTAAGGGAATGCAGAGATGGGATCAATTCCCTGTTAGTTCTCTCAGCATTTTTCTGAGAATTTCCTGGTCTTAACCTAACTCCCAGGGTGATATTTGTGATGCATTAGAAGGGGGGAATTTTCAGCTTCAGTAAGGCCCATGGGGTGAGGTTGGGGGGACAAGGACCAAGTTGGCCATCACGGTCTGTTAGGACTCCATCTTCTGCACTGATTAGACTATCACACTGTCATCAACATACTTGGTGGATTAGAGCCCAGATTCTGGAGGAAGACAGCCTGGGTTCAAGTCCTGTTTTTCCCACTAGCAGCTCTGTGACCTTGGGCAAGTTACTTAATTTCTCTGGGTTCCAGTTTCCTTGATATATAAAATGAGGATAATGATAGTGCATTCTAGCATTGCTATGAGGATTAAATAAGTAAATATTTGACAAGTACCAGAACAGTGTCTGGCATATAATATACTTTATTTCTATATTTAATAAATAACCAGATCATCATCTCTGAATGTCCCGTACCAGACATATCCTAGTGGATAAATAAGATGATTAACAATCAGTTGTTGAATGAATGAGTGAAAAGTAAATGACCTTCGGGAAATGCCAGTAGGAAAGAAAATACAAGGAAATGATTTTAAAAAGAGCAAATTTGATAGTTAAGATATTTTCCATTGCTGCTTCCCTATACGAAAGCTTCTAATGTGCCAATTCCATTAAAATAAAAGTCCAAATCTTATGGCACGGTATATAAATTTTTAAAAGATAGGGTTTGCAGTAGTAGTATGTAAACCCCTATATCTCAGTGGTTTAGGAAAACAAAAGTGTCTTTCACTAGCAAAGTCTGATGAAAGAGTTCTCATCCAATTATTGAGAAATGCAGGCTTTGTTTATCTTGTGATGCTACCGTCTCATAGCACCATGATGATGAAGGAGAAGAATGGAAAAGGAACATTAACTCTTAAGTGCCATGGTCCAGATGCATGTCATTTCTGCTCACAGCCCAGCCCTCAGAACTAGTTGTATGCCCCAAATGCTGCCAATGTGGAGAGGCTGGGAAATGTAGGGGCACATGGATATCCAGTGAGCAGTGTCTGTGCCACAAATGGCATACAAGGCCCTCAGTAGTCTGATCCCAACTATTCCCACCATGTCTTTCGAACAAAATGAGGTCTTGAGGTCTCATAACAGTATTGAATAATCACAGGATGTATACAGTAGACTTTCATCACAAGGAAGTTTGGTCGTGGCCTAAAGAGAGTGTTCTCTAGACTCCTATTTGGTTTTGTGGGGAAGACAAATGTAGAATGGGGCTTCTGCTCTCAAGTTGCTTACAATGTAGTTAAGGAAATATGAAAAGAGAGTTAAGGGGATAAGGCAGTGTAGGATCAATTGCAACTGAGTGCAAGAGATGCGGTAGCTTGGTTTTGTGGAAGGACCTTGAGGTTTGGAATCAGACAGTCCTAGGCTCCAAAGTTTACTAATTGTATTATCTTAAGAAAGTCACTTAACTTCTAAAGATATATATCCACATACATACTGTAAGTGTACACACACACACACACACACACACACACACACGTCCTTAGTAACTCAATAAATAGTAGCTATTATTGTTTTTCTTTTTGTGTAACAAAACATCTTTGATGAGAAATAGATTTTTTTCCCAGGGTATGCAATAACATAGGTTATTATACTACTTATTCTTTTTTAAACACCTGTTGAACAGCAGCCCCAAAACAAAGGTAGTCGAGTCTGAAAGAATTCTTCCACATCTGGTCAGGTTCTAAGCCTAAGCTTAGAAGACCTATCCTGCTACATTTCTGGGGAATGTAAGCCTACAAAAGCTACACTCAGCAAGATTATAGCAGCAGTTGGCTGGGGTGCCCTGCAGTGATAAGCAGCCCTAGAGTTCGTGCCTCACCCCTGCTGTCCACTGGTACCCACACCGCCTGCAGGACCCTCGTGGAGCCATGCAGTGGACTGGGGACATGGGAGGGCATGTAAAATAGGAAAGTAGCCCATGCACTTTCCATTGCAGCCAATGCCTCCTCACTTTCCAGCCTACTAATCCTGGCTTATGGGGGACTTCTTTTTCCCAAATCAATTGGCTGAAGCTTTCTGAGTCACAGATTACTGAATTATTTCAAAACTTATGAAATGCACGGGGGCGGTTATTATCTGCTTGGCTCTCCGGGTCATTCTGATTTCCAAAGTCAATTCTGAATAGCGGATGTCCCATCTCTTTTCCAGAGCCCTGTCCATCATAGACCCTGGGAACTTACAGAGGGTGTTGACAAATATCCCACATATATCCTGATCCATGATGAAGGGGCTCTGGCTGAATGGAGCTCGCGCCCTCTGGCATCACACTATTGATTGTCACAGACATCAGTGGATCCCTTTTTATTTTGCAAATATCACTACTGTTATGAATAAGAATATCATCTTACCATCTCCCTCAAAGCACAGAAGCAAATAGAAAGGAAAAATCCCATAATTTTAACTGCATAAAGCCGTCTGGGGCTCTGTTCATCAGAGAATTCAATTCTGCTGAATAATTCTCCATAGGCACGAATAATAAAAGAGGGGATTATTACCCATCTGTTTGCCCTCTCAGCTTTTGTCCAGCCCTTATTGTCTCCTCAGGCTGGATCCATCTGATTGCTTTAGTGACGCAGGAAGGCATCACCAAATATGAACGCATTCCCAGGCTCTGGGAGCCTCTCACCGCACTGAGGTGGAGTGACACAGAGTATTTTGCCTTCGAGCATTTCAGCAAACTGGGGCTGCAATAAGATATTTAAGGTCAAGGCCATGACATCTGTGGCTGGGAAAGGGCCAGCAGAGATCATTTTTATCTTCTGTTGCACACACGCAGTCTATTCATCACCAGGCATCAAGATCTTGACAGAGCAGCCAGGGAAAGCACGGGAAGAAGGGCTCTCATCTCAGCTGTCAGGGTTGCTGTTTATATCATTTTGCCTTGTTTTTCCCTACAACCTAACATAAAGCTTTCTCAGGCTTGGGCAAGACTTTGCAGGGCCTTTTTTTTTCTTTCTTTCAGGAAGACAAATTTGAACAGGAGTTGGGCAAAGAAGGAGAAGGACTTTGAAGCATTAATTATTCTTGACCTCCAAGTTGTATAATCCAAAGGCAGTACTTTTAGGGAAATAGGCATGGCTGCCAAATTTTATAAACCTAATAAGAAAATAAAATAATTTTTTATATCAAACCACTTCCACTTGAACCCCATGTGAAAAACCTATCCATCACCCTCTTCTACCCTTTTAGTCTTTTCAATTTGTGCAGAATTATAGATGATGAAATAAATCGTTTCAATTAGAATTAAAACATTTTCTTTGGTGAAAATCACCGTTTACTTGTTTTGTGACTTTTAATGAATCCTGTTAGAGAGTGGAAATAGTAGCTGTACATGAATGCTTTCAACTCACACTCTTAGACCCAACCATACAAATGATGGTAAGAGAACCACTATGGCGTCAGAGGGCCTTAGTTCAATTCTAGGCTTTGAAACTAACCACCATGTCTTCTTTACATCTTAGGGCTTCATTTTCCTCACCTGTAAAATGATACAGCTGGGTAAGATTGTTTCCAAAGTCCCTTTTTGCTCTCAAAGTCTCTTTTTCTTGAGGGTATTTGCTTCAAGTGGCATTTGCACTAAGTATTAACAGTTTCTCTGTATTGGTTTTGTGGCTACTCTATGAAATAGAAACATGCTTATCTTTGTCTTCAGGAGTGTAATAGAGGCTAAAATGGAGAAGGTGACATGACCTTCACCTTTTAAAGCCGTATTATCCTGACCAACTTCTGGGTTGTGCTCCTAATCTACTTTTGATTATGTCTCTTCTTTCACTAAAGACATGGAAATAAGAAATTCAGAAAGAAGATGCCTATTATGATTTCACACACCCTCACTTTTATTTGAAAATGTATTGCTATCATGCACTAACTTTGTAATTTACCATTAATCTCTGTGACACTACCGTGATCAGGATTTCAGAACATCTTTGAAAGATGCATTGTCTCCTACTGCTTTTGTACAGTGAGCTGCACTTTGCTGCTATCCACTTTCAAGGTTGCTGAAGCACACTCATAATGGGTTATCATGATCCCAGATAAAAGCAACCCAGCAACACCAGCTTACACATCCAGGCTTTCCTTACAGGGATCTTATTTTACTTTTCATACTCAAAGAACTGGCTTCACCCTGCACTTTTTCAGGGTCCAAGAGAAAAATATAATGAACTATTAAGATCTAGTGTCAGAATTCAGCTCCCCTGAAGTCCTGGGTAGTAATACTACTTTTGCATTTACATTTCTAAGGACAAAGGGGAAGGAGTTGGTAATTGACATTTATTAAGTCCTATCTCTCATATATTCCAGATGCCATGTTAGGTGTGTTGAAAACCTTTTCTCATCTAATCCCTCCCAGCTACCTGTGAGGTAGGAAGTATTATGGCTGTACTACAGTTGAGACCCTAAGGCTTGGAGATACTTTGGAAATTACTGAATATTAAGTAAGGATATATAGAAGCAAGACTGGAACCCAGATCTGTTTATCAAATCTATATGGTGGGTTTGTGATTTTTCCATCCTTTTAAAAAAATTTTTAAACTGTTTGCTTTGTATACATAATACATTTCATAATCAATTCTTTCAGTATCTAATAGATCGTTTTCATTTCCTACCATGCAATCATCAGCAAATAAACAAAAAAACACATCTTTTGGAGTCTGATGTTTCCCTGTCTGCCACTTGACAAGGAGGACCATGATGTTTCCCTGTCTGCCACTTGACAAGGAGGACCAAGATTCTGCAAATATTTTTATAGATCTGTCATGGGGTCTTTGCAAGCCAACCATAATGGGGCCTAAAATTCATGAGTCTGAAAGCCCTTCCCTGCTACAAAAGCATCCATTTGCCCTGCCTTTTCATCAAGCAAGGGGATGTAGTTCTTATATACAAGAGTTACTGGTGGCAAATAACCAGGAGAGTCTTGTGAACATGTCTAGTCAGTTGAACTCAATTTTTAAAATCTTCGTAAAGAAGGTGAGATTTCAGGATTTTATTCTGTCAGGGATAGAGTTACATGTGTGTGTGTATATATGTATATAAATGGAAAATACAGATTGTGAAAAACACCAAGTTACTTAGAAACTATGGAAATTTCTTGCAAACTCTAGAGAGAGGAAAGTCAACACCAAAGGCAGTCTGCAAGCTTCACGCAGGTTGAAAATACTGAAGGTCACATGTATGTCATTTTACCAGATGTGCACATGAGTGCAAACGTACATCCTAAGCAATCCCTGTGGCAGGGTGCCCTGGGGAGAGAAACTTAGTCTGTATCGAAGGAGACATCCTTAGCTCGTGACAGCAAATGCTGATATTTCATGTTCCTTTTACTTTTATTCAATTACAAGAGACTTTAGTCCTAAAATAGAGTCCTGAAAAACACCCCCCTTCTAAAATTTAATAGTTTTAAAATTCTTAACAAGATCTCGTATTTCTAGGAAACAAGCAATTCTTTGCAGGTTTTTCATCATGTTATGTTCTAGTGCTGGAGCACTTGTCAGGATCCTGTAGCTTCTTATTGTTGCTAGTCACACTTCAGATATAAGTGACCCTCTAAAACCTGAAGTTATTTAAAGGTTCAGTATCTGGAAACCATTCTTGTGAATTTAATATATTTAATTTTTTTTCCTAGCAGACTCTAGTTGTGTACCTGGGGTTTTTTTAGAATGGAATTATTGGCATTCACATTCAAGTGATTATACAAAAGAAATGTTCACTTCTTGCTCTTTTTCTTGGAAAAGATGATAATGAATTGACCAAAAAAAAAAAAGATATAAAGGAAAAATGCCAGATCTGTTTAAATCCAAATTCCTTTTGATACTGGCCTATGCTATTCTTTGTGCTGAAAACAAGAAATCTCAATCTTTAAAATTTTGAAGGTAGTTTTATTAACAGACAAATTATCTCACAGCAGAGGTCCTAGCTCACATATAAGAATATAAAGCCTGCTCAAGAATTCAATACATAACATCTCATCCTTTGTTTCTTTGAACATGCAGTTCAGAGAGAAAGGTGCTCTATCAGTAGTTCTAAGCCCTTGCTTCACATGAGAATCCCCTAGGGAGGGTTTGAAACCTACCATTGCCCAGGCCCTCCCTGCCCCCAAGGTTTTGGTTCAGTTTTACTGGGGTGAGGCCCAGGCTTTTTATTTCTAAAACCTGCCCAGGTGAGTCTCATATGCAGCTAGGCTTGAGAACCACCGCAGCTTCACACAACTCTCATCAGTGGAGCAGAAGACACACACAGGAGCCAGAAGCATGTCTAATCATCTGGAGGAAGGGGGTAAAAAGGAAAGAAAATGTTAGTTGGGTTTGAGCTAACCGACAATTATTAGAAATAATTATTATTTATTCTTCCTACTCCATGGCAGGGATGTGGCATATTGGGAAGATCCTGACCTTGACATTGAGCAAGTGACCGGGATTCCAATGTCAGGGTCATCCCCATATTTCAGATTCAAAGCCTCAAAGGCAAACTTAGTAGATTGTTGCTTTAATGATGCTATTTCCCATATCAGTACATGGAACGGTGAGAGTGAGGTCAATTTCAAGCTGGTTAGAGCCGAGATTCAGAAGTAAAATATAAAAATAAAAATTTAAAAAATTCTTAACCCCCTCCTTCGCCTTTACGGCTTACCATCACCACCACTCCCCACTCCCCACCACTGGCCCACAATTGCTGGGTGCCTCCACTTGTGATTCATCTTCATCTTTTCTTTTTCCTTTTTTTTCATCTGTAGCCATCCTTTCCTTGTCCTCCTTTAACCTTCTCATCCTGGTTAGGAAAATGACTGCATTTCTTATCCCATCGTGGATCAGTGTGCTGCTCTCCTTCCTGAGGGTTCTTTTAACCCCAGTTTTAGCTGCCTTAGACTAGTTCCTACTTTTTCTGCTATCCTTTCCTACTTCTAGTTCACAGGGCTAGATCTCCAGTGTTTCCTCCTATTCAAGGCCTCTGGCCCAGTTGTTAAATTTTCTCATATAATTCTGAGCGAATAACCTGAGGAAACCCAGTATTCTTATCTAGGAGTTTGGGTACCTGGAGAATTAGGGACTCCAAAACAAAACATGTTTGTAAGACCAAATCCTGACCCTGTTTCATGCAAAATATTAGTAAAGTGGGAATAATATCTGTGTAAAAGCTGTTATAGAGATTACGATGAAATAATACATTCCAAGTAGCTGGCATACATTAACACATTTCAACTGTTGACATCTGTCTCCTCTGTATTCTTTAAGGTCAGGGAACTGTGATATGGATCTCATCCAGATTATTATATTTAGTGTGTCAGGTTTGAAACATATGGGATATATTCCTATAATCTCAAAGAAAGAAGAATGTGAATTTTTCCTTGTTTAAATTATTCAGGATTTTTTTACAAAAATTTTACCTATATTAGTATAATTATTATTGAAAAAATACTGGGGTTCATGAATTTGGGAATAGACATTTTTATAGATGGACTGTAGGGCTTCATTTATTTTAATGGAATATAGATTACATTGAGGATGTTAATATTTGTTTCATGAAAGTTCCAGGTTACTTCCTGCTTTTAAATAGATTTATTTTTTAGAACAATTTTAGGTTCACAGCCAAATCAAGCAGAGAGTACAGAGAGTTGGCATTTACACGCTGTCCCTACACTGCATCACCTCCCCACTGTCAATATCCCACATCACAGTGGTATGTCACTGTGATGAACCTACACTGACGCATTATCATCACCCAAAGTTCATCCTTTACATTAGGGGTCACTTGTCACATTCTGTGGGTTTTGACAAATGTATAATGACACATATCCACCGTTATAGTATCATTCAGAGTAGGTTCACTGCCCTAAAAATCCTCTGTGCTCCACATATTCACTCCTCCCTCCCCAAACCCCTAGCAACCATTGAGCTTGTGACTGTCTCTGTAGCTTTGCCTTTTCCAGAATGTCATATATTTGGAATCATACAGTTTGTAGCTTTCTCAGATTGGCTTCTTTCGTTACTAAGATGCATTTAAGTTTCCTTCTTGTCTTTTCATGGCTTGATAGCTCATTTCTTTCTAATGCTGAATAATATTGTCTGGATGTACCACAGTTTATTAATTCACCTACTGAAGAACATCTGGTTTGCTTGCAAGTTCTGGCAATTGTGAAAAAAACTGACATAAACACCCCTGTGCATATTTTTGGACATAAGTTTTCAACTCATTTGGGTAAACAGCAATGAGCACGATTGCTGGATCATAAAACCTCTATTTTTGTTGTTTGAGAATTTATTGTCACTGTCATTTACAACATGGGAGATTAAATTCACTTTACAATCACAACAGAAGTTTCAATCAGATACATTCAACCCTCAAGTGGGATGCTGCACTCGACAGTTGGCTAATTAGAGCAATACAAATGTCACAATTTCAGAGACTTTTGCTGTATTGAATGGTATGTTTCATGCTATGGAGGGATCCCAGTGAAGAAATTCATTGTTCCAGTTCTCATGTATCATGGTTTTCAAAATGTTATGCCCCAACCCATATCCAATACTATACCCACTCAATCCCCACTTTAAATGTGAATGATCTGAGCATATCTGCTAAACTAATAGGGCAAGTCCAAAGAAAGGTATTTAGAGTGAGAGACGAGGATAAGAGATCTTGTTTTGGGGAAGAAGGATCCTACGTTAATGAGCTTATTATGATAAATATTTCATTATAAGAGAGGAGAAGTGATTCTGAATACAGCTTGATTGCTGCCTCCCAGATGTGTTTTGCAACCTAGCTCTCTGGATGCATATCAAGGGCAGTGGAGAGCAGAGACTGTATATTAAAGCTGAAATGATTTTGTTTTATTTTTTCTAAGATAATTGCAGAACAATGAAGCATAAACAGTCTTATTTCAGGAACTCTAGACCAGAGTGTAACCAAAGAGGAAAGAACATGCTTCCCTGCTAAGCCACAGATAACCCCATAGACTTATCAAAACAAGCCACCAGTGGGCGGTAGAGCCTGAGAGTGTGTGGGATCTGTGAGTGCCAGTGTTAACCACCTATTGGATGGAAGGATGTAGTGGTTACCAGGTAGAGTGGCAGTGGAGCAGGGCACAGCAAAATTGTTTGAGAGCACATGTGTACTAACGTTCGCGAATCCTCAGCTAGTGAGGCTTAGAGGGAAGACAACATTCTAGGCGGCATGTGGAGCAACAAGAGGGAAGGAGCCTGGGTACCTGGGTCCCTAGGTCCCTCATGAAGCCACCCCACAATACTGGCCCCAGCCATCTCTCTCTATGCCATTCAGTGAGAAAGAAATAAAGTTCTCTCTCTCTGGCCAGTGTTATCTTGTATCTCTGCTAATTGCAATAGATCTTGCATCCTAGTAATACCCCTCTTTCTCAGGCCACCTCCCCAGAGTACTCTCATGCAACCTCCTGACCTCCCCTGCACATCCTCCTCTGCAAAGCCTATACCCCAGTTATTTCCTAAACCCCCCTTTCCTGTGAAAACGTACATGTAATTTGACAAACTCACTCAGGTCTCTGTTTAGGACATTCCTTAAGAAATGTTATAAGTGGTTAATATTATTTACATTTTAACAAAGGTTTTTACTGTATTAGAAAAAGGGTGATGAATGGTAGAGAGGCCAGGCCTGGTAACTGAAGTATGGAGGCGATCCTTTCGTGCATTAAGACCTATAGCCATCCTTTAAATAACATTTTGACTCCCTCCTCTCCACCCTCCAACACACATACCATTTCACTGACATATGTGGCTGCCCTTGGGGGAACAAATCCACAGCAGTCTCCCACAAGTACCCTTTATAGCAATCTCAGTATATTTCCTAGAGTATGACTAACCTGAATTGTGTCCACTCTGAAAACTAAATATTTCCCAATATGTAAGGCTAAAAAACTAAAAATAACAAAGGAAAAGGCATTCACAAGGTCAATACTCAGGCGTGTTCAGGTAAATACAGTTACAAATAAGAAGCCATTTAATTTAAACCCAAGTCAAGGTAGAAAGTACATGCCTGATGGCTGCATCTTCTTGCTGTTTCGACATGTACTTCGTGAGCCACTGCTCTATATGATATACGATTCCTTGAACAGTGTCTATCACACACATCATGATTAACAAATATTATTGAATGAGTGATGGATAACTGCTATGTGAGCACCATAGTTACTAGGTAAATCTCCACTTGTTAAGCTTCTTATGCATTTCTAGTCCCTAAGAAACCCTGTGTGTAAGACTGGCATGGAAAACATGCCACATGGAAAAAAAAATTAAAAAGGAAAGTTAAGGGAAAAAGGTGGGGGAGAGACCCAGAAAATTATAAGGAAGACAAAATTGATAACTCGCTTTTCTCATTTAGCACTATATTCCTAGAATAACAACTTCTTTATTCAGCAGCAGAGTTTATTTGAAAGCACTAAACCCAGTATGAGGATTCAGAAGGTGGGACAGGGCAACAGTGGGGCCTTGAAAGTATTTATTTCCTCCACGAATTGGAAAACACAGACACAATTGCTGGAAATTTCTAGCAGCAACTTAGGATGTAGTGGAAAGGATTTCTAAAGGATCACAGGAAACCGTGACAGGCTTCAGGTAGGTGGGATGTAATTTCACATGCTTGCAGTGGGTGCAAACAGGAAGAAGGCGCCAGCTTCAAATTGTAAGGCTCACCAAGCATGCTTGGTTCAAAGGAATGGGTTAATTTTCTCTTGACTGAATTCTGCTTGCCTGATGCGTTGTTTATGAGTTACTTTCATTTGCTCAACTTCTTCCGGTCGTATCCTCTGGAATTCTCTCAGATGGATCAGTAGACGGTTCTGACCAGTGAGCAGCCATTTGTTACGGTATCTCAAGGAAAAACATACCTGTACCTACTCTGTACACACTCACCGTGGCAAAGAGGGTGTCCCTCCTCTCGTGAGAATGTTCTCACGGGGTTCCATCCACACTGCTTGATGCAACAGCCTATTCTCAACTTGAGTTGTGGCAGCAGATCAGTGAATGTTTAACAACTGGCTCTAAGGTGGAGGGGGGACCCCGATTTGTAGCATTTGTCAATTTTTGTGGTGTAAATACACTTACCATGACCTCTTTCATGTACCAGTAAGAGGCACAGAGCCCAGAGTAGGAAAGAAAAGTGTACAGTCGATTCTCAGGAGTCAGAGCCAGCGGCCCCCGCACACCACTGCAGGTGATGGTTCATCACCTCCCAGGTCCCTCTTGACACCCACTTTCAAACACCAAGATTTCTTTTAAGACTATAGACCTAGTAGGGTCTCCTGGCTGGTCTTCCTCACTATAGAATTCTCACAGTGGTTAATATATATTTGCTAAGCCTTCCAACAACGTTCTCTCTGATCCTGCTATGGAAAGTCACCATTGTAGGCACACAGCCCCTTCCTCTGCTTTCCCTTCTTACTCTTTCCTTCCTCTTTAGCTCTTTTCCACCTCTCCCCACTCTACTGCTGCCTTCCCTCCTACTAGTCCCACAGACATTTCCCAGGAACTCCTGGCTTAGTGTGAACTGTCCTTTATTTTTTCTTCACCAATTCTCCACAATCACCTAGATCTGAAAGTAATCTGTCCCTCCTGATCCCAGCCCTTGTCCAAGGAAATAAGTGGCATTCTTGGTACTCAACTTACAAGGTGAAAAGAAGGATTCAATAAGGGAACTCCTTTGTTCCTACTGCCTTTTCTTGGCTACAGTTATTTAATATTTCTAAAATCTAACTCATTTTTTGCAATATCTCTTATTTTTTGATGTTTTTTTTATCCCTGATGCTTTCATGTACTGATTTTCAGGAAAGGCACCGAACTTCCCTGATGAATTAAGCACCAAGTTCACAAGAATTTTTTCCCCTCTTCCCTTGTCATTATCCTAATGAGTTTCACCAACCACTTACTTTTTTTTTTAAACATATTTATTGAATTATAATTGCTTTACAATGTTCTATTAGTTTCTGCTTTATAACAAAGTGAATCATTTATACATATAAATATGCCCCCATATCTCTTCCCTCTTGCGTCTCCCACCCTCCCACCTTCCCTATCCCACCCCTCTACGTGGTCACAAAGCACCGAGCTGATCTCCCTGTGCTATGCGGCTGCTTCACACTAGCTATTTTACGCTTGGTAGTGTATATATGTCCATGCCACTCTCTCACTTTGTCACAGCTTACCCTTCCCCCTCTCCATATCCTCAAGTCCATTCTCTAGTAGGTCTGTGTCTTTATTCCCATCTTGCCCCTAGGTTCTTCATGACATTTCTTTTTTTTTTTTTAGATTCCATATATATGTGTTAGCGTACAGTATTTGTTTTTCTCTTTCTGACTTACTTCACTCTGTATGACAGACTCTAGGTCCATCCACCTCACTACAAATAACTCAATTTCATTTCTTTTTATGGCTGAGTAATATGCCATTGTATATATGTGCCATATCTTCTTTATCCATTCATCTGTTGATGGACACTTAGGTTGCTTCCATGTCCTGCTATTGTAAATAGAGCTGCAATGAACATTTTGGTACATGACACTCTTTCAATTATGGTTTTCTCAGGGTATATGCCCAGTAGTGGGATTGCTAGATCGTATGGTAGCTCTATTTTTATTTTTTTAAGGAACCTCCATACTGTTCTCCAGTGGCTATATCAATTTACATTCCCACCAACAGTGCAAGAGTGTTCCCTTTCCTCCACACCCTCTCTACCATTTATTGTTTGTAGATTTTTTGATGATGGCCATTCTGACCGGTGTGAGATGATATCTCATTGTAGTTTTGATTTGCATTTCTCTAATGATTAATGATGTTGAGCATTCTTTCATGGGTTTATTGGCAGTCTGTATATCTTCTTTGGAGAAAGGTATATTTAGGTCTTGTGCTCATTCTTGGGTTGTTTATTTTTTTTGATGTTGAGCTGCATGAGCTGCTTGTCATTTGCTTCATTTGCAAATATTTTCTCCCATTCTGAGGGTTGTCTTTTCGTCTTCTTTATGGTTTCCTTTGCTGTGCAAGAGCTTTTAAGTTTCATTAGGTCCCATTTATTTATTTTTGGTTTTATTTCCATTTCTCTAGGAGGTGGGTCAAAAAGGATCTTGCTGTGATTTATGTCATAGAGTGTTCTGCCTATGTTTTCCTCTAAGAGTCTGATAGTGTCTGGCCTTACATTTAGATCTTTAATCCATTTTGAGTTTATTTTTGTGTATGGTGTTAGGGAGTGTTCTAATTTCATTTTTCACATGTAGCTGTCCAGTTTTCCCAGCACCCCTTATTGAAGAGGCTGTCTTTTCTCCATTGTGTATTCCTTCTTCCTTTGTCAAAGATAAGGTGACCATATGTGCGTGGCTTTATCTCTGGGCTTTCTATCCTGTTCCATTGATCTATCTTTCTGTTTTTGTGCCATACTGTCTTGATTACTGTAGCTTTGTAGTATAGTCTGAAGTCAGGGAGCCTGATTCCTCCAGCTCCGTTTTCCTTTCTCAAGATTGCTTTGGCTATTCGGGGTCTTTTGTGTTTCCATACAAATTGTGAGATTTTTTGTTCTAGTTCTGTGAAAAATGCCAGTGGTAGTTTGATAAGGATGGCATTGAATTTGTGGATTGCTTTGGGTAGTATACTCATTTTCACAATGTTGATTCTTCCAGTCGAAGAACATGGTATATCTCTCCATCTATTTATATCATCTATAATTTCTTTCATCAGTGTCTTATAATTTTCTGCATACAGATCTTTTGTGTCTGTAGGTAGGTTTATTCCTAGATATTTTATTCTTTTTGTTGCAACGGTAAATGGGACTGTTTTCTTAATTTCACTGTCAGATTTTTCATCATTAGTGTATACGAATGCAAGAGATTTCTGGGCATTAATTTTGTATCCTGCTACTTTACCAAATTCATTGATGAGCTCTAGTACTTTTCTGGTAGCATCTTTAGGATTCGCTACGTATAGTATCATGTTATCTGCAAACACTGGCACCTTTACTTCTTCTTTTCCAATTTGGATTCCTTTTCTTTCTTTTTGTTTTTTTGCGGTACATGGGCCTCTCACTGTTGTGGCCCCTCCCATTGCGGAGCACAGGCTCCAGACGTGCAGGCTCGGCAGCCATGGCTCACGGGCCCAGCCACTCCGTGGCATGTGGGATCTTCCTGGACTGGAGCATGAACCTGTGTCTCCTGCATCGGCAGGTGGACTCTCAACCACTGCACCACCAGGGAAGCCCCCTTTTATTTCTTTTTCTTGTCTGATTGCTGTGGCTAAAACTTCCAAAATTATGTTGAATAATAGTGGTGAGAGTGGGCAACCTTGTCTAGTTTCTGATCTTAGTGGAAAAGGTTTCAGTTTTTCACCATTGAGGATGATGTTGGCTGTGGGTTTGTCATACATGGCTTTTCTTATGTTGAGGAATGTTCCCTCTATGCGTACTTTCTGGAGAGTTTTTATCATAAATAGGTGTTGAATTTTGTCAAAAGCTTTCTCTGCGTCTATTTAGAAGATCATATGGTTTTTCTCCTTCAGTTTGTTAATATGGTGTATCACATTGACTGATTTGCATATACTGAAGAATCCTTGCATTCCTGGGATAAACCCCACTTGATCATGGTGTATGATCCTTTTAATGTGCTGTTGGATTCTGTTTGCTAGTATTTTGTTGAGGATTTTTGCATCTGTGTTCATCAGTGATATTGGCCTATAGTTTTCCTTCTTTGTGACATCTTTGTCTGGTTTTGGTATCAGGGTGATGGTGGCCTCACAGAATGAGTTTGGGAGTGTTCCTCCCTCTGCTATATTTTGGAAAAGTTTGAGAAGGATAGGTGTTAGCTTTTCTCTAAATGTTTGATAGAATTCGCCTGTGAAACCTTCTGGTCCTGGAGTTTTGTTTGTTGGAAGATTTTTAATAGCAGTTTCAATTTCAGTACTTGTGATTGGTCTGTTTATATTTTCTCTTTCTTCCTGGTTCAGTCTCGGAAGGTTGTGCATTTCTAAGAATTTGTCCATTTCTTCCAGGTTGTCCATTTTATTGGCATACAGTTGCCTGTAGTAATCTCTCATTACCCTTTGTATTTCTGCAGTGTCAGTTGTTACTTCTCCTTTTTCATTTCTTATTCTATTGATTTGAGTCTTCTCCCTTTTTTTCTTGATGAGTCTGGCTAATGGTATATCAATTTTGCTTATCTTCTCACAGAACCAGCTTTTAGTTTTATTGATCTTTGCTATTGTTTCCTTCATTTCTTTTTTATTTATTTCTGATCTCATATTTATTATTTCTTTCCTTCTGCTAACTTTGGGCATTTATTGTTCTTTTTTCTCTAATTGCTTTAGGTGTAAGATTAGGTTTTTTATCTGAGATGTTTCTTGTTTCTTAAGGTAGGATTGTATTGCTATATACTTCCCTCTTAGAACTGCTTTTGCTGCATCCCATAGGTTTTGGATCATTGTATTTTCATTGTCATTTGTCTCTAGGTAATTTTTGATTACCTCAGTGATCTCTTGGTTATTAAGTAGTGTATTGTTTAGCCTCCATGTATTTGTATTTTTTACAGATTTTTTTCTGTAATTGATATCTAGTCTCATAGCGTTGTGGTCGGAAATGATACTTGATATGATTTCAATTTTCTTAAATTTACTAAGGCTTGATTTGTGACCCAGGATATGATCTCTCCTGGAGAACGTTCCCTGAGCACTTGAGAAGAAAATGTATTCTGTTGGTTTTGGATGGAATGTCCTATAAATATCAATTAAGTCCATCCTTTTTAATGTGTCATTTAAAGCTTGTGTTTCCTTATTTATTTTCATTTTGGATGATCTGTGCATTGGTGAAAGTGGGGTGTTAAAGTCCCCTACTATGATTGTGTTACTGTCAATTTCCCCTTTTATGGCTGTTAGTATTTGCTTTATGTATTGAGGTGCTCCTATGTTGGGTGCATAAATATTTACAGTTGTTTTATCTTCTTCTTGTATTGATCCCTTGATCATTATGTAGTGTCCTTCTTTGTCTGTTGTAATAGTCTGTGTTTTAAAGTCTATTTTTTCTGACATGTGAATTGCTACTCCAGTTTTGTTTTGATTTCCCTTTGCATGGAATATCTTTATCCATCCCCTCACTTTCAGTCTGTGTGTGTTGCTACATCTTATGTGGGTCTCTTGTACACAGCATATTATTTTTGTATCAATTCAGCCCATCTATGTCTTTTGGTTGGAGCATTTAATCCATTTACATTTAAGGTAATTATCAATATGTATGTTCCTATTACCAATTTCTTAATTGTTTTGGGTTTGTTATTGTAGGTCTTTTCTTTCTCTTGTGTTTCCTGCCTAGAGAAGTTCCTTTAGCATTTGTTGTAAAGCTGGTTTGGTGGTGCTGAATTCTCTTAGCTTTTGCTTGTCTGTAAAGCTTTTAATTTCTCCGTCAAATCTGAATGAGATCCTTGCTGGGTAGAGTAATCTTGGTTGTAGGTTTTTCTCCTTCATCACTCTAAATATGTCCTGCCACTCCCTTCTGGCTTGCAGAGTTTCTGCTGAAAGATCATCTTTTAACCTTATGGGGATTCCCTTGTGTGTTATTTGTTGTTTTTCCTTAGCTGCTTTTAATATTTTTTCTTTGTATTTAATTTTTGATAGCTTGATTAATACGCGTCTTGGCGTATTTCTCCTTGGATTTATCCTGTATGGGACTCTCTGTGCTTCCTGGACTTGATTAACTATTTCCTTTCCCATATTAGGGAAGTTTTCAAGTATAATCTCTTCAAATATTTTCTCAGTCCCTTTTTCTCTTCTTCTTCTGGACCCCTATAATTCGAATGTTGGCACGTTTAATGTTGCCCCACAGGTCTCTGAGACTGTCCTCAAGTCTTTTTATTCTTTTTTCTTTATTCTGCTCTGCAGTAGTTATTTCCACTGCTTTATCTTCTACGTCACCTATCTGTTCTTCTTCCTCAGTTATTTTGCTATTGATCCCTTCTAGAGTATTTTTAATTTCATTTATTGTGTTGTTCATCACTGTTTGTTTGCTCTTTAGTTCTTTTAGGTCCTTGTTAAATGTTTCTTGTATTTTCTCAATTCTACTTCCAATATTTTGAGTCATCTTTACTATCATTATTCTGAATTCTTTTTCAGGTAGACTGTCTGTTTCCTCTTCATTTGTTAGATCTGGTGGGTTTTTGCCTTGCTCTTTCATCTGCTGTGTGTTTCTCTGTCTTCTCATTTTGTGTAACTTACTGTGTTTGGGGTCTCCTTTTCACAGGCTGCAGGTTCGTAGTTCCCGTTGTTTTTGGTGTCTGTCCCCAGTGGCTAAGGTTGGTTCCATGGGTTGTGTAGGCTTCGTGGTGGAGGGGACTGGTGCCTGTGTTGTGGATGAGACTATCTTGGCTTTCTGGTGGGCAGGTCCATGTCTGGTCTTGTTTTTCGGGGGTGTCTGTGGACTTATTATGATTTTAGGCAGCCTCTCTGCTAATGGATGGGGTTGTGTTCCTGTCTTGCTAGTTGTTTGGCATAGGGTGTCCAGCAGTGTAGCTTGCTGGTTGTTGAGTGGAACTGGGACTTGGCGTTGAGATGGAGATCTCTGGGAGATTTTTGCCATTTGATATTACATGAAGGTGGGAGGTGTCTTGTGGACCAGTGTCCTGAGCTTGACTCTCCCACCTTAGAGGCACAGCCCTGACGCCTGGCTGGAGCACCAGGAGCCTGTCATCCGCATGGCTCAGAATAAAAGGGGGAAAAAAATTAAGAAAGAAAGGAAAAGATAAAATAAAATAAAGTTATTTAAATAAAAAATAATTATTAAAAAATATTTTAACGTAATAAAAAAATTTAAAAAAAGAAAGAAGAGAGCAACGAAACCAAAAAACAAATCCACCAATGATAACAAGTGCTAAAAACTATATTAGAAAAAAAAAAAATACAGAGACAGAACACTAGGACAAATGGTAAAAGCAAAGCTGTACAGACAAAATCACACACAGAAGCATACACATACACACTCACAAAAAGAGAAAAAGGGGAAAAAATATATATATATCATTGCTCCCAAAGTCCACCTCCTCAATTTGGCATGATTCGTTGTCTATTCAGGTATTCCACAGATGCAGGGTACCTCACGTTTATTGTGGAGATTTAATCCACTGCTTCTGAGGCTGCTGGGAGAGATTTCCCTTTCTCTTCTTTGTTTGCACAGCTCCCGGGGTTCCAGCTTTGGATTTGGACCCGCCTCTGCATGTAGGTTTCCTGAGGGTGTCTGTTCCTGCTCAGACAGGATGAGGTTAAAGGAGCCGCTGATTCGGGGGCTCTGGCTCACTCAGGCCGGGGGGAGGGAGGGGTACGGATGTGGGGCGAGCCTGCGGCGGCGGAGGCCAGTGTGATGTTGCACCAGCCTGAGGCGCGCCGTGCGTTCTTCTGGGGAAGTTGTCCCTGGATCACAGGACCCTGGCAGTGGCGGGCTGCACAGGCTCCCGGGAGGGGAGGTGTGGATAGTGACCTGTGCTCGCACACAGGCTTCTTGGGGGCGGCAGCAGCAGCCTTAGCGTTTCATGCCTGTCTCTGGGGTCCACACTGATAGCCACGGATCACGTCTGTCTCTGGAGCTCCTTTAAGCAGCACTCTTAATCCCCTCTCCTCCCGCACCCCGAAACAAAGAGGCAAGAAAAGAGGGAAGAAGTCTCTTGCCTCTTCGGCAGCCCCAGACTTTTCCCGGACTCCCTCCCGGCTAGCGGTGGCGCACTAATCCCCTGCAGGCTGTGTTCACGCCGCCAACCCCAGTCCTCTCCCTGCGCTCCGACCGAGCCTCAGCTCCCAGCCCCCGCCCGCCCCGGCGGGTGAGCAGACAAGCCTCTCGGGCTGGTGAGTGCCGGTTGGCTCTGATCCTCTTTGTGGGAGTCTCTCTGCTTTGCCTTCCGCACCCCTGTTGCTGTGCTCTCCACCGCGGCTCCGAAGCTTCCCCCTTCGCCACCCGCAGTCTCCGCCCGCGAAGAGGCTTCCTAGTGTGTGGAAAGCTTTCCTCCTTCACAGCTCCCTCCCACTGGTGCAGGTCCCGTCCCTATTCTTTTGTCTCTGTTTTTTCTTTTTTCTTTTGCCCTACCCAGGTACGTGGGGGGGTTTCTTGCCTTTCGGGAGGTCTGAGGTCTTCTGCCAGTTTTCGGTAGGTGTTCTGTAGGAGCTGTTCCACATGTAGATGTATTTCTGATGTATTTGTGGGAGGAAGGTGATCTCTGCGTCTTACTCTTCCTCCATCTTGAAGCTCCCCTCACCGCTTACTGTTATAAGCACACTTCGGGCTTCTCACCCTCATATATTATTTATTTTAGTCAAAATGAATTATTTGTTTTTATCATATACATGCTTTATTCTCTGCCAACTAAGTAGTTATGGTGGTTGTTCTTCATTTGGCCCCTACCCCAATCCACTATCCACCTCAGAGCTGTGATCCAGGGAGCTGTCCCTCCTCACTGTGTAACCTAGCTCCCTTGCTCCCTTGCTTCTTGTTGGAATCTACAGATGGGAGTCACGGCAGGGGACTGAGGAGTGGGAGGAAAGAGATGGAGGTGAGGGGGAGGGGCAGCTTAGGGTATGAGATTAAGAGATACAGACTACCATGTATAGAATAGATAAGCAACAAAGATATATTGCCTAGCACAGGGAATTAAAGCCATTATCTTGTAATAATTTTTAATGGAGTATATGATCTGTGCAAATACTGAATCACAATGCTGTTTGCCTGAAACTAATATAATACTATAAATCAACTATACTTCAATTTAAAAAAAGGGACTGGGGTGTTTTCCCCACCTGCTCCCGTCCTGCTTCAGCATCATGGCTCTTGTAGTGGCTGTATCCCTCCAGGACTACAGCTCTGCCAGGGGGTCCTCTCTCCATGGCTCCAATCTTCAATGATTCTTAGAACACTCTTTGCTAGGTGTGACCTCTCACTGTTGTGTGTCCTTGGGCCCCTCAGCATCCCTTGTTCATCCCTTAATCCTGCTAGCACCTCTATAAACAGTCCCTATAAATAGTGACTCAAGTATTCCCAGATCTCCATCAGATTGTGCTTTAGGCTTCCTATAAGCATCCCCACTACTATAGGACCACAACTAGTATGAATTTCCATCTGGGGTTTTCCCTACCGAATTCTCTCCATATGAATATTTTATCTATCTTTAAGTATTGGAAGAAATGCCAATTACTATGTAAAGTAATATTCCCATGTATCTCCCAGTAAAAAGTATTCAATAATATATCTGCTCTCAGAATTCTCAAGGCATTTAACCACCGCTCTTAATAGATGTACATAATTAACCAAACTAAAAAACAACACATGTCATATTTCTGTCAGATTTGAGGGTGGAATTTAATTTTCCTTCCTAAAGTATCAGTTCAGTGTCTTTCAATAAGTACCCCTCGAACATTGGTTGATCAATGAACAAATTATTCATGTTACTATCTTTCCTTTCTCTACCCCTTATATTTTGCCTAGAGCATCTTAACTACTATTAAGCATTCCTTTAAAGGTTGACTTTATACTGCATTTTCTATTTATTTCCTCTCTATCTCACAAACTACATTCCACTTTTACAGTTCAGTGATCACTTTTATAAAGTTGATTATTAAATTTCTTACATTTTTCTTTCATGGCATTAGACTTGTATTTCTAACTGCCAAATTACCATCACTGTATGTAGGCATCACTACCTTAACATCCCAATATTCCATGCTGATGTAATGATCCTGTTCTTAAAAGCAGCTCCTTAGCCTGGTTTCTCCACTTCTGAAGGTCATCTGTATCCTCCTGTTACACAAAATCAGAAACTTGGAATCATCTTAGAGTACAATTTCTCCTACTTGATTCTTCCTCTGAAAGTTCCCTTGAATTACAAAAATATTTTCTATAAGTACTCCAATCACCATAATTCATTCCCTCCATTTATTTTTGCAAAAATTATTACTATATTCTAAAGAGTCTTCGTATTTCCCATGTTTTCCTTATCACAATATCCAGACCTCTGCTATGTGAGAGCTAGAATAAATATCAGAACCCAAGTTCACAGCCTTTATTTTACAAAGAGAGCAATGGGGTCAGGAGGGGTCAAATGACTATCTCACACATCTGGGTAGTGTGGAAAAGCTGCAAGGGGAGACTGTCTCATGATACCTACTGTGGCATTTTTTGCAATATCTCAGGATTCAACTTCTGTCCTCCCACCAGATTAATGTTCATCCTTGCTGACCTATTTGTATCATGCTCTTGCTTATTATTACTACTTGCTTATTGTAACTATTCATGGCTTTCAGTAAGACTTAGCTAATTTTATCTATTAGGTAAGTCACTCTGGCATTCAGTTGCCTACACTGCAGCTCCACACTCCACTTTTAGTCTTTTTTTCCCACTGCCCCCCATGCACCTGTGTGTGTAAAATTATATGCTTATTGTATAGTTTGTTCTTTTCCTACTAAAGTCTCAGCTTTTCTACCTCCATATCTAAAATTTATGACTTTATCCTCTTCCCTAATTATCTCTGAAATACATTATCAGTGCTGTGTTCTCCATTATGCCTTTTGATATTCCCTTAACTGGGAATACTAACTCACCTAAACATTGAGTCTACGCTTTGTTATTGGAAGTACTTAATGCTCCTTTGTAGAATAATCACAAGCATATTTGTGTCTCTTTCCATTTCCCTGTCTCTATTTACTTGCCTTTATGTCTTTCACACCACTAGATCCAAAACTTCATACAAAAGGAACACTCAGTGTTGATAAATTTTAATAGTTTTGATAGCCCAAGCCATTGAATTTAAGTGTTTCACATACCTTCTTATTTATTTCAATACATTAGTATTTAATCTACATTTTTAAGATGCATATCTCACAAAAACAGTTGAATATAACTTTGAGTCTGAGGGGTGGTGGCACCATGAAATTGTGGTACAGAATCTCCCACCTTCAATAAACAAAAGCAAAAACAAACAACCCTACAACAAAATTTCCATCAGTAGAAAGAAATATGGAAAATTATAAACTTCAAAAAGTGATGACCAAGGGTGAGCTTTGACAGGGAGAGAGAGAGTCATGGGCATATACACACTAACAAACGTAGTAAGGTAGATAGCTAGGGGGGAGCAGCCGCAAGGCACAGGGATATTAGCTCGGTGCTTTGTGACAGCCTGGAGGGGTGGGATAGGGAGAGTGGGAGGGAGGGAGACGCAAGAGGGAAGACATATGGGAACATGTGTATATGTATAACTGATTCACTTTGTTATAAAGCAGAAACTAACACACCATTGTAAAGCAATTATACCCCAATAAAGATGTTTAAAAAAAAAAAAAAAGATGACCAGTGAAAGGAAAGAAGATTCTGGTATAATGACCAAGTTGACAGGATTCCCAACCCTGCTCCTACCTCAGGAAATAGGACTAAGGATATAGGAAGTTACAAAAATCCTGAGGATACTTCTGAATACTCTAACTTGAAAAGAAGTGGGCTAAAGGGATGAGTAGATGTGCCTGAGAAAATCAAGATAAACACTGAGTAAATGCTCTACAAACTACATCTGGACCTTGACAGAAACAGGAAGGCCCCAATTCTCTTGCTCCAGCATATAGTGCTAAGTTGGGGGAGTGAGCCAAAGCCCCAAAGAGTTGAATTCATGCCAAGCTGGGTGGAATGAGTCTAATAAAGGACATCTGGTGGGATCTCAGCAATAAGAGTGAACTTGGGAGCTCAGCAAAGATTGCAGTCAGCCTCAGCTGTGCTTTCCCCTTCTCTACATCCTGCTCTGTATGCCCTCTAGTTCATAAGGGAAGACAAGTGATCCCAGGTAAAGTGGGAATGATGTCCAGGTAAAATCACAAACACTATTTCAGAGAAAAATTAAGATCTGAACAAAGGTAGAAAAGGAAAGGAAATGGTTTGAGAGCTATGAAATTATTTTAAAACCCACAAAAATCAAAATTTATAAGTGTAGAAAGGCATTTATTTTGAAAGGTAACATAGATATTACTTCAATATGAAAAAATATGCAATCCAAGGAACCAAGGCAGAGTCTCTGCTGGTGCTTTGTATCCATTGAGTAATCCAATAAGCATATGGATTCAATAACACAAGGAAAACACAATACAGAAAAAGATGAGAATAAGAAGAAAGGGGATGTTGTAAAGAAAAAAAAGATAAAAAAGAAATAATAAACTAGAAGCAGCAAGAAACAGAAAATTATCATGGAGATAAAGCTTTATTTATTCATAGTGAGTAGAAGTAAAGAGATAATAAGTTTAAAATAATTAGAAAGGCAGTAAATATGGAAACTATATCCACCATAGAGGTGATTGATACTGCTGAAGTGAAGACTCCAACCAATAGCACAGATAATAACCAGAGATATAATACAGGAAAATTTACCTGAAGTAAAATCATGACTGAATCTTCCAGTTGGTAGGATGCATCATTACCAAGAAAAGTTGATATAAAGCTAGTAATATAGAAAACATTTAGTTAAGTTATTGAATAACAGAGGACACTTTATGTTTCCAGAAAGAAAAAGCAAGTAACATATATGTGGGAAAATCTGACTGGTCTCACAATAAATACTCAGTTTCTAAAATAATATAACAAAATCTCCATTATATCAAATCAGTTTTCTTTTCAGATGAAAACAACATAAAACAACATAAAAGTATTTCCACACATGAAATAACATGTTCAGTGAAACTCAGCAGCAATGAAATTTTTTTTGAGAAACCTACTTCAAGATTAAATGCAACCAATGAAGAGGTGAATCAAAATAAAGAATATAGAAATTAAGAAAACCATGATAATAGGACAGGAGGCCAAATAATTCATTTAATATAACTCTAAGATAAAACCACTGGGTAATTATTATTACCAGAGTTATATAATAAACTCAAAAATTAAATACTATAAAAGCAATAAACTCAGAGGAAAAGAGGCATAGAGGTTACTAATTTTAAAATATGTAAATTAAATCCATATTGACTATGATTTATTAATGGATTTAATAATGTTTTTCTTAGAGGAATCTTTTAGTATCTATTATCTCATATGATGAAAAAATTCTGAATTTCTACAATTATTTAATTTACCCCAGTTGCTTTTTCTGTCACTAAGGAGAATATATTCATTTGTTATATAAAACTAAACAAAATGAATGAAGTGAGAAGGTATGAAAGATAAACATTATCGTGCTCCATCTTCAATGCTCAGTCCAATCTTCCAGTATATGGAGTCTTCCTAGACCAATACATCTTTTTTTTTTTTTTTTTTTTTTGTGGTACGCGGGCCTCTCACCGTTGTGGCCTCTCCCGTTGCGGAGCACAGGCTCCGGACGCGCAGGCTCAGCGGCCACGGCTCACGGGCCCAGCCGCTCCGCGGCACGTGGGATCCTCCCGGACCGGGGCACGAACCCGTGTCCCCTGCATCGGCAGGCGGACTCTCAACCACTGCGCCACCAGGGAAGTCCCCAATACATCTTTTACTGGTTTGTTGTATCTACTCTCTTACAATCCACACATTACATGCTACATAATTTAGTGCCTATTCATATGTTTAAATGAACCAATTGCATGCAAAAACACTTGCTAAACTGTAAAACACAATACAAATCTCATGGCAACATTTTGAGCAGTCTTTTGGCACTGCCAGAGTGAAATTAAGGACAGCAATTCCAAAAACTGGAGGTAAGGTTCAGAAGCTGAAGAAAGCAGGGACTGGATGCCAAATCTAAACCCTTACAATAATAGTGATGGCAGAGGTCAAACTGAGATGATATATTCTGGGTTAACATAAAGACCTCACATCTAGTAATTTCTGGGCAAATCAGTTTCAAGCAAGCAGTGTTTGATAAGCAAGTGAGCAATTGTAGTAGGTCCAGAATTCACACAGGAAACCTCCTGCTACTCTTTGAAGAAAAAAAAGCAAAGCAAAAAATAAGACCTAAGACCAAAAACAAGACCAAAAAGACCTAAGTGGATAGGTACAACTCATAATAGTTTTGAAAGCAAAGTTCGTATATAAAATATTGTTTTTATCTCTGCATTCATGTTGTTTCGTATGTGTTAGCCTCAATTCCCCAGTTATTTTCAAGATTGCAGTCTACCAAGACTGCTGGATTTAGGAAGAATACTCAGTTTATCCTAAACAGCCAGAGTGACTGAACTTTTTAAAAAACCCGTTTTCCTACTAAGCGTTACCAATATGATTATGATTAGTATTAATGCTTTACTAATAGCAGATAGCATGTATTAAGGGTGTATGCACTAAGCGCTTGATGAAACATCTTAATGCATATTATCTCATTTAATAATCACAATAATCCTACGCAGTACGTACTGTAGTCGCATTCACTGCACAGATAAGAAAGCTGAGGTTGAGGGGATTTAAACAACTTGGCCATGACCATACAGACCACTGGTGGTGATGATGTGATTCTATTTCAAGCCTCCCTAACTCCCAAATTCATGTTCTTTACCAATATACCATTCTAGCTACACAATATTTAGTATTTGAATATTATTAAGGATCCTGGATTCCCAGGTTATCCTGCCATGGTAATCTGCTTCTTTAGGTGTGCAGGGAAACATGTCCAGAGGACAAGGCCAGTTAAGGCTTTAGTCTCCAACCTCAGTAAAATACCTAGTGAACTCATAATGGTTCTGCAGATGACTCTTCTTGTAGAGGCTAAGGGTCAAAATAGCCTCCTTCTTCCCTTCTTCCTGAGTCCATCCACTTACTGTACCAAAGCTGAAGACGTGAGAGTCTAGAGGAAATGACCAATTAAGAGCAAGACCATCAGAAACTCATGTTTTCTCTTCTTGTTCTCCCTCATTTCCCCCTTTTTGCTCTGCTTGTTTGGTGACTGTATTTAATCTGTCTCATTATTAAAGATATCTCCTAGCACATTAAAAAAAGAGCAAAACAGTTTGACTTTAAGATGTCAATTGTTGATTTTGGCAGAATAACCAGGAAACTTGTTAAGCACAAAAATGCCAACATCAACCTATCGAGGGGTATTCTGCCAACAGTCTATTTCAGGGATCATTAGAAGCCATTTGGTTAGATGATAAGGAAGGAAAACTTCCGGGACTAAGAGAAATGGGAGCAATTTTATGCAACAGGTGAAGGTTCCCGACAGTTACTTATCAACTCATGAACCTCAATGGTCCTGGAAGGCAGGAATAGATTATTTTAATTTGTCTGGAGTTGATGACATTAGGAACATATTGAACATGTGACTAATAATATTTTATAATAGGAAAATGAAAGGTTTCTGTTCATGTATAGCTTGAGAGGGAGATCCAGAATGGCATGACATTCATCTGTGTAGAAAATTCATGTCAGAGATAAAAACTGACTACTTTGCCTTTATGATTAATAAGAAAAAGATTTTCAGAACACTACTTTTTTTTCCCCAAAAGTGACATAACAAAGAAAGAAATAAGAGAGATGAACAAGGCAAAAGAGAAAAGTTAGGCGACTCCTGAGAAATCAGTTTATTGGACTAAAAATCAGAAATGATGCTAAATAAAGAAAAAAGAAATGAAGTCTCATAAATCAGAAAGGAAATATCACTGTTAGCGAGAAGCATACGAATGAAACCTCTAGTGCACAGAGCAATGAATCCCTCCCTCACTGTCCATATTTCAAGCAAAACACAAGAGAGTGAGGGGGGAAAATGATAGCAACACTTGCAGCTGAAATAACTCATGAAGGGATAAATTCTTCTCTTTCTCCATGTTGCATTTTCTCATGATATTCCTCTTGGAAGTCAGCAGCTCTTTTAAAAGAAGATAGTTGCAAACACTGACCTAGCCTTGCACTGAGATGTGTTTGTCTATCTCCACAGTTCTTCTTGGATATTATTGAACATGCCCATAGATTTCCTTCTTCACTTTTTTATCCACAACTGAAGTGCACCCACCTCTAAGCTTCCAGAAGCCCATCCTTGCATCCATTAGGACAGATCTTCAAAAACATTTCTCAGTGAGTGGGTGACTGACTTACGGGAAGATGATGTAATGTATTTATTTCCTATGCCACTTCTCTGATGATTTTCAAATATATATTGACATATTAGTAGTAGTCTGTTTAGCATCAGTAGAAGCAAGAGCAGCAAACACTCTGTGTACTCCCCCACGACACCTCATTCTTATGACATGTTTCTGCTATTTGAGTTATGATCGCATTCGTAAGTTAGCCTCAAATAGGAGATTATGGGTTTCTTTTTTTTCTCCTTTTTTCCAATGGGCTTAAAGCCAGCAGGGAATCTTGATTAAAATTCACCATAAGGCCCATTTGTTTGCCATTTCCCTTCCCCCCAACTTCCACATCCCTCCTACCCTGCTGTGAACTCTTCGCAGTTGCAAAGGAATGACCCCTCACTGCCACGTTGAGGTGCTCAGTCCAGGGAAACATTCCAAGAAGCTGCTGTCTGTCCAATAAAGATGACAGATATTTACCATCTCTGGATACCCCTCCAGGTAGTTTTATACTCATGATTTGTTTTATTCTGTGTTTTAGGAAACAAGGTTTCTTTCCTCACGAACAGGTGCAAATACTACTGACATTTATAACACTTCTCAAAGACAAGGACAAAGAGAAGGTCTAGGCTTACACAATGTTAGTTCTTACGAGACCAATATCAGAGGATATTTTTTGAGGTGGTTGCTCTTGGTGGTTGCCACATTTTTCTCTCTGTTCCAGTGAGACATAACTATGCCAGAGTCATACTTCATGTTCATCTATAGGAACATCTGGCCCATGTCTAACATTTAATTTCTGCACCATTAGAGTCAAACAATACATGTACATCAGTAGATGATGTAATGCATTATCACGCAAGGCAGAGAGTAGCAATTTATTAGCCTAATTTAAAATAGCCTTCAGCAAAAAATTGTGCATCTTAATTCAGAGTTCTGAATGAAATGACATGTTTTCCAGTAAAATTCAAAGGTATATACCCAGACATGCTTGGAAAAACTTTCCTGCATATATTATCTTCAGCATTATTCAAGGATCAAATATCAGTTCTGTTTTTTATGTTCTAAACCAATTTCATCCATAATAACAAGAGATAACAGCCTTAGGAGAAGAGGACAAAAGGAATTCTCTGGAACATAAGTAGACCCCAGATCTTTATTTCTTAGAAGACACACCTTGAATGTGTAGGTTACTCAGAATTTCTTTGCATATACTTAAAATCACAGAAAATTGCTTGCTTTGAATGTTGCTTGCATGAATTTTGCTTCTGTTTCTTTAAGACATTTTCATTATTATTTTAGGTTTATAGACAATGGATATGTAGAGTCTTAGTTTGTCTTTGTGGAAAAATATTGTAACTTTTATAAGGATTTAGATGATGTAATCTTAGAAAGTAGCTTAAACTATGCAGCCTGAAGAAATTATTATTAAAACAGACATATTCAAATATCTTCTCAGTTCTTATTAATGAAAATCATTGTTTAGTTTCTTAACACGAATATCTGATCTAGAAAGATGTGTAGTGCCTGTTAACACCAATGGAAAACATTTCCATTCCTCTAAAGGTTATAAGTGGAAATAATAGTATATACTTATAGCTTGTATATGGTAATGTAAACACTGAATTCTGTGACGTATCCAAAGCATGGTCATAAGGCACATTGCAGGTGACAATTCAGTCTCAAAAGAGATGGGCAAAATTTGTCATCTTGGGGTCCTCAGGTAGTACTTACTCTGGTATTGAATCTTCTTTCACAAATGATGTGCACGGCCCATGGCCAGTCCCTGTGACAAATGCCTATACCCCAAATTTCCATGAGTTCAGAGATTAATGAGGGAAGCAACAAATGCACATATGTAATCAGAGTACATAACATAACATGCTAAATGCCATAAAATTGGAAAAAGTGCTTTGGGAGATGAAGAAGAGAAGAATTATTTCTGGCTCTGGGCAACAGAAAGCCTTCAAAAAGAGTTTTGTGAATAGAGAACAGGTTGGCATTTACTAAATATGTTAAATGCCAAGAGCCTGGCCCTTCAAGAAAGTTACTTAGACAATAAGTCAGTCATGCTTTACCAGAATTAATATGGACCACCCTGCACCCAAGTTCCCATACCTTACGATCAAGTTTTCTCCTGATAATCCAACCCCTTAGCTTGGATTCAGCAGTTAGATTAAAAGTATTTGCTCTTCCTCAGCTGTTGAGATCTTCTATTTGAAACCTATAATATGACAAATATTTTATTCCCTTTATTCCACTCTGGCATTGTGATATGTGACCAATTTGGCCTGGTACTGCTACCACCTAGCCTATGACTAGTGTGGGGAAAATGCAGGAACCATCCAGGACAGCAATGTTTTGCCCTAATCCCTGACTGCCTGAACTAATTCCAGGGAACCTGGACATATTACTGTGTGAACTTCGAAAACCTGCTGTTACCCTTTATAGTCCTTGAATCAGTTTGTGGCTTCATTACTTTACCCCAGAAGGCTTGAATTTATCACAGATCTAGAACATTTGTCAACAACCTCGAATACCTAATCCCATGTGCCTTACCCTAAACCTGACCCCTGACACAGGGGCAGATATGCAAATTGGGTTCCCCAATCTTCTGTCGGGAAGGGGGGAATTTCCTGCCCCCCCTTCCCTTCTTTGGTTCTTTGTGGCTCGTGAAATAAAGTGACATGAGACATATTAGCAGAAGAAAATCAAATTTAACTTCCTGTGTACAGGAATCCTATATACATGAGAAGATCAGAGGCAGAAAGGTAAAAGGAGGTGTATATGCCATCCTGAGCTAAGGAATGGGCTAAGGGCCTGGGAAATCCAAGGACAGGAGGGTCATTCACAGGATGGTAAGAAGAGCACATGTTTAATAGTTAGATGTTTGTCCTGCCAGATAGATGGGTCCCCGCTTAGATAAAATTTATCTCTGATCATAATTCTTTTCTGGGAAGAGTTTCCAATATAAACTTCTCTAAGTAGCTAAGGGAGGGTCAGTAGTTTCTCTTGAGCTTAAAGGGACTCCACTACCTTTAGCTCAAAATAATCCACACGTCAAAGTAGACATCTTGGGGAGGCCTGTTCTGAACCCCTACACTTACAAAGATTTCTCAAGTTGGAAATGTATAATAACCTTGGGTTTCAGCTTTCTGTTATGCGCTAGAATAAAGGTAATAGAGTAAAACAAATTTAAAATAAGTGTAAAATTTTAAAAGTTAAAATCCATCTCCCCAATCTCAATTCCCCAGCCCCAGATATGTTCCCTAGAGATAATTCCATTTATTTTTATTGATTTATTTTTTTAAATTTCATTTGTGAGTTTAATCTATTTTAACTTGAAATTTTGAAGTAATATTGAAAAGACATAATAACACAGACTTGTACTGCTTTAGCTATTCACTAGCTATTCAGAAGTGCTTATTGTTCTAGCTAATGACAGATCCTAGGAAGGGTTTTTTTTTTTTAACATCTTTATTGGAGTATAATTGTTTTACATTGTTGTGTTAGTTTCTGCTGTATAACAAAGTGAATCAGCTCTACATACACATATATCCCCATGTCCCCTCCCTCTTGCATCTCCCTCCCACCCTCCCTATCCCACCCTTCTATGTGGTCACAAAGCACCGAGCTGATATCCCTGTGCTATGTGGCTGCTTCCCACTAGGTATCTGTTTTACAGTTGGCAGTGTACATATGTCAATGCTACTCTCTCACTTTGTCCCAGCTTACCCTTCCCCCCACCCCCTGCCGTGTCCTCAAGTCCATTTTCTACGTCTGTGTCTTTATTCCTGTCCTGCCCCTACGTCCTTCAGAATCTTTTTTGGTTTTTTTAGATTCTGTATGTATGTGTTAGCATACGGTATTTGTTTTTCCCTTTCTGACTTACTTCACTCTGTATGACAGACTCTAGGTCCATCCACCTCACTACAAATAACTCAATATCATTGCTTTTTATGGCTGAGTAATATTCCATTGTATATATGTGCCACATCTTCTTTATCCATTCATCTGTCGATGGACACTTAGGTTGCTTCCATGCCCTGGCTATTGTAAATAGGGCTGCAGTGAACATTGTGGTACATGACTCTTTTGGGATTATGGTTTTCTCATGGTATATGCCCAGTATTGGGATTGCTGGGTAATACAGTAGTTCTATTTTTACTTTTTTTAAGGAACCTCCGTACTGTTCTTGATAGTGGCTGTATCGGTTTACATTCCCACCAACAGAGGGTGTGGTTCCCTTTTCTCCACACCCTCTCCAGCATGTATTCTTTGTAGATTTTTTGATGATGGCCATTCTGACTGGTGTGAGGTGATACCTCATTGTAGTTTTGATTTGTATTACTCTAATGATTAGTGTTGTTGAGCATCCTTTCATGTGCTTGTGGGCAGTCTGTATATATCTTCTTTGGAGAAATGTCTATTTAGGTCTCTGCCAATTCTTGGATTGGTTTGTTTATTTTTTGGATATTGAGCTCATGAGCTGCTTGTAAATTTTGGAGATTAATCCTTTGTCCGTTGCTTCGTTTACAAATATTTTCTCCCATTCTGAGGGTTGTCTTTTCATCTTGTTTATGATTTCCTTTGCTGTGCAAAAGCCTTTAAGTTTCATTAGGTCCCATTTGTTTATTTTTGTTTTCATTTCCATTTCTCTCAGAGGTATGTCAAAAAAGATCTTGCTGTGATTTATGTCATAGAGTGTCCTGCCTAAGATTTCCTCTAAGAGTTTTATGGTGTCTGGTCTTACATTTAGGTCATTAATCCATTTGAGTTTATTTTCGTTGATGGTATTAGAGAGTGTTCTAATTTCATTCTTTTACATGTAGCTGTCCAGTTTTCCCAGCACAACTTATTGAAGAGGCTGTCTTTTCTCCATTGTATATTCTTGCCTCCTTTATCGAAAATAAGGTGACCATATGGGCATGGGTTTATCTCTGGGCTTTCATCCTGTTCCATTGATCTATATTTCTGTTTTTGTGCCAGTACCATACTCTCTTCATTACTGTAGCTTTGTAGTATAGTCTGAAGTCAGGGATCCTGATTCCTCCAGCTCCGTTTCTCTTTCTCAGGATTGCTTTGGATATTCAGGGTCTTTTCTGTTTCCATAAAAATTGTGAAATTTTTTGTTCTAGTTCTGTGAAAAATGCCATTGGTAGTTTGATAGGGATTGCATTGCATCTGTGGATTGCTTTGGGTAGTATAGTCATCTTCACAATGTTGATTCTTCTAATCCAAGAGCATGGTATATCCCTCCATCTGTTTGTATCATCTTTAATTTCTTTCATCAGTGTCATAGTTTTCTGCATACAGGTGCTTTGTCTCCTTAGGTAGGTTTATTCCTAGGTATTTTATTCTTTTTGTTGCAATGGTAAATGGGAGTGTTTCCTTAATTTCTCTTTCGGATTTTTCATCATTATTGTATGGGAAGGCAAGAGATTTCTGTGCGTTAATTTTGTATCCTGCTACTCTGCCAAATTCATTGATTAGCTATAATAGTTTGCTGGTAACATATTTAGGATTCTCTACATATAGTATCATGTCATCTGCAAACAATGACAGTTTTACTTCTTCTCTTCTGCTTTGGATTTCTTTTATTTCTTTTACTTGTCTCATTGCTGTGGCTAAAACTTCCAAAACTATGTTGAATAAGAGTGGTGAGAGTGGGCAACCTTGTCTAGTTTCTGATCTTAGTGGAAATGGTTTCAGTTTTTCACCATTGAGAATGATGTTGGCTGTGGGTTTGTCATATATGGCCTTTAATATGTTGGGATAAGTTCCCTCTATGCCTACTTTCTGGAGAGTTTTTATCATAAATGTGTGTTGAATTTTGTTGAAAGCTATTTCTGCATCTATTGAGATGATCATATGGCTTTTGTCCTTCAGTTTGTTAATATGGTGTATCACATTGATTGATTTGCATATACTGAAGAATCCTTGCATTCCTGGGATAAACCCCACTTGATCATGGTGTATGATCCTTTTAATGTGCTGCTGGATTCTATTTGGTACTATTTTGTGGAGGATTTTTGCATCTATGTTCATCAGTGATATTGGCCTGTAGTTTTCCTTTACTGTGAAATCTTTGTCTGGTTTTGGTATCTGGGTGATGGTGGCCTCGTAGAATGAGTTTCGGAGTATTCCTCCCTCTGCTATATTTGGGAAGAGTTTGAGAAGGATAGGTGTTAGCTCTTCTCTAAATGTTTGATAGAATTTGCCTGTGAAGCCATCTGGTCCTGGGCTTTTGTTTGTTGGAAGATTTTTCATCACAGTTTCAATTTGAGTGCTTGTGATTCGTCTGTTTATATTTTCTATTTCTTCCTCATTCAGTCTCGGAAGGTTGTGCTTTTGTAAGAATTTGTCCATTTCTTCCAGGTTGTCCATTTTACTGGCATATGGTTGCTTGTAGTAATCTCTCATGATCCTTGGTATTTCTTCAGTGTCAGTTGTTACTTCTTTTTCATTTCTAATTCTGTTGATTTGAGTCTTCTCCCTTTTTCTCATGATTAGTCTGGCTAATGGTTTATCAATTTGTTTATCTTCTCAAAGAACCAGCTTTTCGTTTTATTGATCTTTGCTATCGTTTCCTTCATTTCTTTTTCATTTATTTCTGATCTGATCTTTATGGTTTCTGTCCGTTTACTAACTTTGGGTTTTTTTTGTTCTTCTTTCTCTAATTGCTTTAGGTGTAAGGTTAGGTTGTTTATTTGAGGGTCTTCTTGTTTCTTGAGGTAGGATTTTATTGCTATAAACTTCCCTCTTAGAACTGCTTTTGCTGCATCCCATAGGTTTTTGATCATCGTATTTTCATTGGCATTTTTCTCTAGGCAATTTTTGATTTCCTCTTTGATTTCTTCAGTGACCTCTTGGTTATTTAGTAATGTATTGTTTAGCCTCCATGTGTTTGTGGGGTTTTTTCCCCCTGTAGTTAATTTCTAATCTCATAGCATTTTGGTTGGAAAAGTTTCTTGATATGATTTCAATTTTCTTAAATTTATCAAGGCTTGATTTGTTACCCAAGGTATGATCTATCCTGAAGAATGTTCCATGAGCACTTGAGAAGAAAGTGTATTCTGTTGTTCTTGGTGTTTTGTTTTTGTTTTTTTTAAATTTTTCTTGCAGTTTTTTATTGAAGTATAGATGATTTCCAATGTTGTGTTAGTTTTAAGTGTGCAGTACACTAATTAAGTTATATATACATATATATATATAATTTTTCAGAAAGTTTTCCCTTGTAGGTTATTACAAAATATGGAGTATAGTTCCCTGTGCTATACAGTAAGTCCTTGTCGGTTACCTATTTTATATATATAGTAGTGTGTATATGTTAATCCCAAACTCCTAATTTATCCCTCCCCCCACCCTCACGTTTCCCCTTTGGTAACCATAAGTTTGTTTTCTAAGTCTGTGGGTCTATTTCTCTTTTGTAAACAAATTCATTTGTATCATTTTTCAGATTCCTCATATAAGCTATATCATATGATATTTCCCTTTTTCTTTCTGACTTACTTCACTTAGTATGATAATATCTGGGTCCATCTATGTTGCTGTGAATGGCATTATTTTGTTCTCTTTTATGGGTGAGTAGTATTCCATTGTGTCTATATACCACATCTTCTTTATCCATTCATCTGTCAGTGGACACTTAGGTTGCTTCCATGTCCTGGCTATTGTAAATAGAGCTGCAGTGAACATTGTGGTACATGACTCTTTTTGAATTATGGTTTTATCAGGCTATATGCCCAGTAGTGGGATTGCTGGGTCGTGTGGTAGTTCTATTTTTAGTTTTTTAAGGAACCTCCATACTGTTCTCCATACTGGCTGTATCCATTTACATTCCCACTAACAGTAACACAATCATAGCAGGGGACTTTAACGCCCTACTTTCACCAGTGGGCAAATCATCCAAATTGAAAATAAATAAGGAAACACAAGCTTTAAATGACACATTACACAAGATGGACTTAATTGATATTTATAGGACATTCCAATGCAAAACGAACAGAATACATTTTCTTCTCAAGTGCTCAGGGAACATTCTCCAAGATAGATAATATCTTGGGTCACAAATCAAGCCTTGGTAAATTTAAGAAAATTGAAATCATATCAAGTATCTTTTCCAACCACAATGCTATGAGACCAGATATCACTTATAGGAAAAAAAATCTGTAAAAAATACAAAAACATGGAGGCTAAACAACACACTACTTAATAACCAGGAGATCACTGAAGAAATCAAAGAGAAAATCGAAAAATACCTAGAGACAGATGACAATGAAAATATGATGATCCAAAACCTATGGGATGCAGCAAAAGCACTTCTAAGAGGGAAGTTTATAGCAATACAGTCCTACCTTAAGAAACAAGAAACATCTCAGATAAAAAACCTAACCTTACATCTAAAGCAATTAGAGAAAAAAGAAACAAAACCCCCCAAATTTAGAAGGAAAGAAATAATAAATATGAGATCAGAAATAAATAAAAAAGAAATGAAGGAAATGATAGCAAAGATCAATAAAATAAAAGCTGGTTCTTTGAGAAGGCAAACAAAATTGATAAACCATTAGCCAGACTCATCAAGAAAAAATGGGAGAAGACTCAAATCAATAGGATTAGAAATAAAAAAGGAGAAGTAACAGTTGACACTTCAGAAATACAAAGGATCATGAGAGATTACTACAAGCAACTCTATGCCAATAAAATGGACAACCTAGAAGAAATGGACTAATTCTTAGAAAAGCACAACCTTTTGAGACTGAACCAGGAAGAAATAGAAAATATAAACAGACCAAGCACAAGCACTGAAATTGAAACTGTGATTAAAAATTTTCCAGCAAACAACACCCCAGGACCATATAAGACAAACCCACAGCCAACATTGTCCTCAGTGGTGAAAAACTGAAACCATTTCCACGAAGATCAGGAACAAGACAAGGTTGCCCACTCTCACCACTATTACTCAACATAGCTTTGGAAGTTTTAGCCACAGCAACCAGGCAAGAAAAAGAAATAAAAGAAATCCAAATCAGAAAAGAAGTAAATCTGTCACTGTTTGCAGATGACATAATACTCTACATAGAGAATCCTAAAGATGCTACCAGACTACTACCAGAGCTAATCAATTAATTTGGTAAAGTAGCAGGATACAAAATTAATGCACAGAAATCTTGCATTCCTATACACTAATGATGAAAAATCTGAAAGAGAAATTACGGTAAAACTCCGATTTACCATTGCAACAAAAAGAATAAAATACCTAGGTATAAACCTACCTAAGAAGACAAAAGACCTCTATGCAGAAAACTGTAAGACACTGATGAAAGAAATTAAAGATGATACAAACAGATGGAGGGATATACCATGTTCTTGGATTAGATCAATCAACATTTTGAAGATGACTGTACTACCCAAAGCAATCTACAGATGCAATGCAATCCCTATCAAACTACCAATGGCGGGCTTCCCTGGTGGCTCAGTGGTTGAGAGTCCGCCTGCCGATGCAGCGGACACGGGTTCGTGCCCCAGTCCGGGAAGATCCCACATGCCGCAGAGCGGCTGGGCCCGTGAGCCATGGCCACTGAGCCTGCGCGTCCGGAGCCTGCGCTCCGCAGCGGGAGAGGCCACAACGGTGAGAGGCCCGCGTACCACAAAAAAAAAAAAAAAACTATCAATGGGATTTTTCACAGAACTAGAACAAAAAATTTCACAATTTGTATGGAAAAACAAAAGACCCCAAATAGCTAAAGCAATCTTGAGAAAGAAAAACAGAGCTGGAGGAATCATACTCCCTGACTTCAGACTATACTACAAAGCTACAGTAATGAAGAGAGTATGGTACTGGCACAAAAACAGAAATACAGATCAATGGAACAGGATAGAAAGCCCAGACATAAACCCACGTACATATGGTCACTCTACTTTTGATAAAGGAGGCAAGAATATACAATGGAGAAAGGACAGCCTCTTCGATAAGTGGTGCTGGGAAAACTGGACAGCTACATGTAAAAGAATGAAATTAGAACACTCCCTAACACCATACACAAGAATATTCTGTTGTTTTTGAATGGAATGTTGTATAAATATCAATCAAGTCCATCTTGTTTAATGTGTCATTTAAAGCTTATGTTTCCTTATTTATTTTCATTTTGATTGATCTGTCCATTGGTGAAAGTGGGATGTTAAAGTCCCCTACTATTATTGCGTTACTGTTGATTTCCCCTTTTATGGATCTTAGCATTTGCCTTATGTATTGAGGTGCTCCTATGCTGGGTCCATAAATGTTTACAATTGTTCTATCTTCTTCTTTGATTGATCCCTTGATCATTATGTAGTGTCCTTCTTTGTCTCTTGGAGTAGTCTTTAAAGTCTTATTTTTTCTGATATGAGAATTGCTACTCCATCTTTCTTTTGATTTCCATTTGCATGAAATACCTTTTTCCATCCTCTCACTTTTTGTCTGTGTATGTCCCTAGGTCTGAAGTGGTTCTCTTTTTTGTGTGTGTGGTATGTGGGCCTCTCACTGTTGTGGCCTCTCCCGTTGTGGAGCGCAGGCTCCAGCTACGCAGGCTCAGCGGCCGTGGCTCAGGGGCCCAGCTGCTCCGTGGCATGTGGGATCCTCCCGGACCGGGCCACGAACCCGCGTTCTCTGCATCGGCGGGCGGACTCTCAACCACTGCGCCACCAGGGAAGCCCTGAAGTGGTTCTCTTATAGGCAGCATATATACAGGTCTTGCTTTTGTGTCCATTCACCCAGTCTATGTCTTTTGTTTGGAGCAGTTAATCCATTTACATTTAAGGTAATTATCGATATGTATGTTCTTATTAACAATTTCTTAATTGTTTTGGGTTTGGTATTGTAGGTCTTTTCCTTCTCTTGTGTTTCCTGCCTAGAGAAATTCCTGTAGCATTTGTTGTAAAGCTGGTTTGGTGGTGCTGAATTACCTTAGCTTTTGCTTGTGTTTAAAGAGTTTAATTTCTCCGTCGAATCTGAATGAGATCCTTGCTGGGTAAAGTAATGTTGGTTGTAGGTTTTCCCCTTTCATCATTTTAAATATGTCCTGCCACTTCCTTCTGGCTTGCAGAGTTTCTGCTGAAAGATCAGCTGTTAACCTTATGGGGATTCCCTAGTATGTTATTTGTTGCTTTTCCCTTGCTGCTTTTTGTATTTTTTCTTTATATTTAATTTTTGATAATTTGATTAATTTGTTTCTTGGTGTGTTTCTCCTTGGATTTATCCCATATGGGATTCTCTATGCTTCCTGGACTTGATTGACTATATCTTTTCCCATATTAGGGAAGTTTTCAACTAGAATCTCTTCAAATATTTTCTCAGACCCTTTCTTTTTCTCTTTTTCTTCTGGGACCACTATAATTTGAACGTTGGTACATTTAATGTTGTCCCAGAGGTCTCTGAGATTGTCCTCAATTCTTTTCATTCTTTTTTCTCTTTTCTGCTCTGTGGTAGTTATTTCCACTATTTTATCTTCCACGTCATTTATCCCTTCTTCTGCCTCAGTTATTCTGCTATTAATTCCTTCTAGAGAATTTTTAATTGCATTTATTGTGTTGTTCATCATTGTTTGTTTGCTATTTTGTTCTTCTAGGTCCTTGTTAAATGTTTTTTTATTTTCTCCATTCTATTTCCAATATTTTGAGTCATCTTTACTATCATTACTCTGAATTCTTTTTCAGGTAGACTGCCTGTTTCCTCTTCATTTGATCTGGTGGGTTTTTACAACTTGCTCCTTCATCTGCTGTGTGTTTCTCTGTCTTCTCATTTTGCTTAACTTACTGTGTTTAGCATCTCCTTTTCACAGGCTGCAGGTTCGTAGTTCCCATTGTTTTTGGTGTCTACCCCCTGTGGCTAAGGTTGGTTCGGTGGGTTGTGTAGGCTTCCTGGTTTGGGGGGGAGTGGTGCCTGTGTTCTGATGGATGAGGCTGGATCTTGTCTTTCTGGTGGGCAGGAGTGCATCTGGTGGTGTGTTTTGGGGTGTCTGTGAACTTAATATGATTTTAGGCAGCCTCTCTGATAATGAGTGGGTTTGTGTTCCTGTCTTGCTAGTTGTTTGGCATGGGGTGTCCAGCACTGGAGCTTGCTGGTCGTTGAGTAGAGCTGGGTCTTGGCGTTGAGATGGAGATCTCTGGGAGAGCTCTCGCCGATTGATATATGTGGGGCCGGGAGGTCTCTAGTGGACCAATGTCCTGAACTCAGCTCTCCCACCTCCGAGGCTCAGGCCTGACACCTGGCTGGAGCACCACGACCCTGTCAGCCACACGGTAGAGAAAGGATAAAGTTCTGAAAAAACTCAGCCTTTTCTTCTTTTCAGGAGCCCTTGTTCTTCTGTAACTGTGCTTGGGACAGATGACTGGATGTTCTCGACTGCAGGTCCTTTATCCTTTGGGGTTTCAAGTGTGGCTGGAGGTGTAGGCAGGTCTAGCAGAAGGCCCGAGGTCATGCTGTCTCACCTCTGCTGGGCCTGGAAAGTTTCATACCAACTCTTCCAAGCTGCAAAGCCCCATGAGAGGGAAGAAAGTACTTCTAGTGTCACCAGCCGTGTCTGTTTGTCTGAGGCACAGCATTCCTGGTTGCTGAGATGCTGAAGTTTGCAGCAAAGAGAGTTTGCATTGGGAGTGTGGGGAAGGGTGATTGGGAAAAGCAGATAATTACATTTAAGTGTTCTAATTTTAGTTCTTATAGTGATTATAATTATAAGTACTAGGCTTTCAATAGCTTACAAAGACTCCTTTCTAGAAATAAGAGGAAGTTAGTTCACTTACTAGAGTCTTCTCCTATCTGCATTCCAATTTATATTATATTATTATTTTAAGTTCTTCAAGTTATTACCTTCATGATTTTAAATGATACTGGTTCTGCAATTTCAAAATTATCTTCACCATGTAAGATTGCTTCTTTTGCTTGATAAATATTTATTGAGTGCCCACATTGACCAAATACTGTGTTAGATTCTGGCAACAAAATGTCTAAAACAGACATAAACCCTGTCATTATGGAAATTACCACCTAATGAAAGGGCAAAAATCAATCATTGATAATGTAAACAAATAAATTGCAGTGATAAGTACTACCCAGAAGTTAATAAAGTTACGAGAATTTACATTAAGGAGGTTTCAGATGGCTTCTCAGAAAAGATTACCCTTGATAAGAGATCTGAAGGATGAGTAGGATTTAACTATGTGCAAAGGGTAATAGGAGCATTCCAGGCAGAGGAGCAGCTCATGTAAATGCCCTGTGGCAGAAAAGTCATGGAGAGTTTGATATGCAAGAAGTCAGTGGGACTCAGTGGAGAAAGTCAGGAAGAGCAGAGAGTTAAGACAAAAAAGATAAATATAGTCTGGCCATGCAGAGCCTGAAGGCTTTATTAAGGAGTTTTGCCCTTTTCCTAAGAGCAAGGGAAAGGCACTTAATGGTTTTTAAGTAGAGGCAAATCGTTATCAGAATAGAGTTTCAAAAAGTTTACCCTGATTATAGTTTCATGGATATAAATAAATGAGCTGGGGTATTTTTTTCCATCTAGCTTTTACTTCCGTCAGTCTTAACCTTGCTTTGAAGTTGCCAAGATTTTTGTTATTTGATTTACTTTATTACTGTGAGCCTTCCATGTTTTCCCTATAGGTTCAATATAAATGTTAAAAACAATAAAACTATCTAGTACCCTTTTACCCAACAATCCCACTCCTAGGTATTTGCCTGAACACAAATGAGTTCATACAACCACCAAAAACTGTGGAAGGATGTTCACAGCAGCTTTATTCATAATAGCCAAAAACCAAAACAAACTCAAATGTCCGAAAGGAGAATGGCTAAATTGTGGTATATAAGTGAAGTAATATATTAAATATTGCACAGCAATGAAAACAGAATGAGCTACTGGCAAACATGATTATAAGAATGACGCGGGCTTCCCTGGTGGCACAGTGGTTGAGAGTCCGCCTGCCAATGCAGGGGACGCGGGTTCATGCCCCGGTCCGGCAGGATCCCGCATGCCGCGGAGTGACTGCGCCCGTGGGCCATGGCCTCTGGGCCTGCGCGTCTGGAGCCTGTGCTCTGCAGTGGGAGAGGCCACAAGAGTGAGAGGCCCGTGTACCACAAAAAAAAAAAAAGAATGACTCTCCCAGCAAAAGAAACCAAGCACAAAATAATACACACCATAGGACTGTATATAGATGAAGTTCAAGAACTGACAGAACTAATCAATGGTGATAGAAGTGGAAATGGTATTTACCATTTTTGGGGTGGGAGGGGTATGACTGGAAAGGGGCTTAATGTTAACCTTCTGGGGGCACTGGAAATGTTCTATATTTTAATCTTGGTAGTCATTACTTAGATGTATACACCTTTAAAAATTCATTAAATCTTATAAAGATTAGCCAACTTGATGCTCATTAGTCTATATATATTCTACCTCAACAAAAACATAAAAAGAAAAACAATAATTGGCATTTATGACGCTGATATTGCAAATACTCCAGATTCAAGCGACCCATTTGGCACATATTCATGTGTATGCCTCTAAGGAGACTTTTCCAAGGGTGAAGGTCAGATTGATTCTTTCTTACCTTATATTCTATGATTTTCTCCAAATCATGCCATACAGACAGTGTACTTTCAAAGTCCTTGCATGTCAGAAAATGTCTCTATTTCACTCTCTCGTTTTAATTGTTTTTAAATCATTTCCCCTTAGAACACTGAAGGAATTCTTCCATTGTTTTCTAGAATATGGTATTTTTAATAAATATTCAAGTTATTCTGATTTTTATAGCTTTTAAAATTTCTTTTGAAAGCTTTATGGTGCTTTCTTTTACACTTGAAGTTCTGAAATTTTGCAATAATGTGTGTAGATACTGTGTTAGATTTCTATTACTGCTTAACAGATTACCACAAATTTAGCAGTTTAAAATAACACCTGTTTATTATAGCATAATTTCTGTACATGAGAACTCCAGGAAAGGCTTAGTTAAGTCCTCTGCTCAGTGTCTCACAGGCTGAAATCAAGGTGTTTATTTGGCTGCATTCTCATCTGGAGTCTCGACTAGGGTAGAATTTATTTCCATGGTCCCTCAGGTTGTTGGCAAAATTTATTTCCCTGATGCTGTAGAATTCATGGAAAGTTCCTTCTTCAAACATAGCAACAGAAAGAGTTTCTTCTTCTAGTCTCTAAGCTCAGGGAAGTCCTAAATCCACTTTTAAAGAGCTCACTTGATTAGGTCAGGCCTACCTAGGAGACTATTCTAGATATGGATAACTCAACTCAAAGTCAAACTGTTTAGGGACCTTAATTATATCTGCAGAGTCCCTTCACCTTTATCATACAATGTAACGTAGCATGGGAGTAAGAGCCATCATAGTTTTAGGTTTTAGGTTCCTCCCCATACTCAAGGGAAGATTATAGGGGGCATGTACAAAAAGGGGTGGGAATCTTGGAGGCCATTTTAAAATACTGCCTACCACAGATTTTTTTAAAATTATTTTTTATTATTTTTGATACTCATTTTTATATCCCCCAAATTTGGAATAACCTGAGCTCAATAACTGTTTGCTGAATAAGTAAACAAACAATGAATTAATACACAATTACTTTGTATCCCTTTTCAGATCTAAAGATGTAGTTCTTTCTTCTGCTCAGAGAAATTTTCCTGTTACATCTTCAACAATTTGTTTTACTTTGTTTTTGAACACTTTATAAAACATATTTTAAATAAATATTACCCATGTTTCAGTATTTTCTCTCATGTTTTTCATCTCTTTGTGGTTTTGCTTTATGTTTTTAGATGTAAGTGCAGAGAGGGATAAACATTTCAGAATATTTCAGATCAGCAACTTAAATAACTTGTGTCCAAATTATTATTCAGTTATCCTCTTCAGTGTTTTATTTTAGCAGCCATATGTATCATTTCCAAGAACAGTTTCTAGTGCTTTGATTCTGTTCAATTCTGGATAAGATAGTTTCTCAAATCTCTCTGAGAGTACTGAAATAGTATTTTTTAAGTTCTGTTTCCCTCCTGAATTACCTTTTTCTTTCCAGAATCAATTATTCTTTTCTATAGGCCCTCTTCTGTTGATTTTATAAGCCTCATTGTTGTTTGACTCAAATGTCTGGTGACCCATGGTTACCCATTCATATTTATTAGTGAACCACAAAGTAGTTTTGATATAGTGGATGGTCCATGACTTTCATTCTATGTAAGACATTCATAGTCCCAGCATTCACAAGCAGCTCCCATCTCCTATTATTCACTGAAAGTCAAAAGCACACAATTTAGAACTTAGCATCAATTGAACATATATCAGCAGGTTACCAGAATGGTTTTCCTCTCTCGCTATGCTGTCTGCTTTCCCATTAGTCTTTCTTGAAAGGGTGGGCTGACTGCAGGCTTTGTGTGCATGGGTAAGGTATGCATTGCAGCATGGCTGACTTTAGTTGTACGTCAAAAAAATGCACACATTGGAGGAGCCAGCCAATATGAATTACTCTGAGGACACATTATCACTTTCCCCTCTTGGTCAGCTTTGTCTTTTAAAAGATCTCGTTTCTTGGAAGGTTTAATCTTTGCTCTAATTCTTTTTCATGTACCAGCACCTACACCATGGTCCTTAATTCTCCCCTGACAGACAGTTCCATTTCCTAAGTGGCAGCTCTCTGGATGTATCACAGGATTGTCATGATTGTGAGTCCTGCTGTATGGGTTTAAGTGGAGCTATGAGTACCAAGACATTACTTGCCCAGTTGTTTAATAGAGAATATGTTAACTAATTCCTTGGTAACTACCTCACAGCCCACTTCTGCTCTCACTGCTTGATGACTTTGAGCATACAGCATCTCCTTTCTCTGCCAGAACGAAGGCCTTCCATTGCCACTGCAGCCTTCTGTGCCTCATCTGGCTCTGTTCTTTGCATTAGTAGTAAGCAGAATTACATTTGCAAAATCGTTTTTGCCACGTAACTTAATCAGAGATGTCCTATCATATTCAAGGGCATCTCTCACAATTAAGGGGAGGGAGATATACATGGACATGGGTAGGGAACTTTAACTTTAGTCAAAAAAGACTTAATTGAGGTCTGTTTTTCTTAGGTTAAATGAATGTAATATAGACACTTAGGGAAATAAATTCTTTATTTTTTCTATTATTAACCTGAGGGTCAGTCTGAAGCCCCTGATTCTCCCACTAGGAAAAGGGAAATGAGTCAAATTGTATTTATAAAGTGTCTACTATAAGCTAGGCTTCATGCTGTACATATTATATACAAGTTCAATTGTATCATCCTGATATAATTATTACATAACTTATAATTTTATAATAGAATTATATCTCTAGTATTTTAGTTTCAATGGAGGCAGGGAGTCCTCAGGGGGGAATGTCTGAAAAGGTTCCATGAGAGAGCAATTTAAAAAAATTAAAAGTTGGGAAATAATGGTTTAGGGAAGTAGATTGCTCATTCTTCAGATTATCTTCTTAGATATTATTGCTCGCATTAGTGGATTTGATAGCTATGGAGCATTAGATTGTCTACTCTGACCAAGATTATCTACGCTGACCAAGAGTACAATTGGCCTGTTACCAATGGAAAACAAATACTTACTATGCCCAAACAGATATCTGTGGAGGGAAACATTTGACATTTCATGTGAAAACTGAGTTGTGACCCAAATGCCACTTCTGCTAGAAGGTGACACAGTCTGTAGGCCATGCTAAGATTCTGCTTATGATTGACTCAAAATTACTTTATATCATATAAATACATAGGTGGTCAAGGGTCCAAAATTCTGTTTCAAACAGCATGGCAGAATAATGTTAGTCTAAAAGTTACCTGCCTCATAAGGAGCAGTGGGGGGATCCTCATCTGTTTATAGAACTAATACATACATTTGGGCAGTACTATCCTTTCCCTCTTTTGTATGTGCTTTAAAAGAGTTTTACTTGTTTTTAGAACGTTTACTGAGGTAATAGCTTCAGATTTAGAATAATTAAATTATAGTCCACTTTTCTAGCAAGAATCAGGTTACAGTTTGGGTGGTCTATTAATGTCACTCCTAAGAGGATGCAGGGATGAATTAATGCAACTTCCTCCTATCTGGTCTGAAATTTTACTCTACTTGCAAACTGATAAATAAGCCTGTTACTCTTTCATAAATTCTGCGAGAAGACACAAGACTCCTGAGTCAGAGAGAAAGGGCTTCATTACTTACAAGAAAGCAAGCAGCATAAGCACCAGGAAGTTTGCATCCTTTTCTCCTTGGGCCTCATGGCCCACAGGGGTGATGCAGAGAGCCCATATTGGGAACCTGCTGTTTTATAGCAAGCAGTAAGCAAGACTGCTCTTTGCCTCATTTCCTCCACCAAGGTTGTTCACTGCAAGCACAACACTAAAACATGGTGAGATAAAGAGTGATTAGGGCCTTGAATTCTTTGCATACTCGGAAAGACAGTAGAAGCAAAAGAGACCTATAGGGGAGTATACCCGATATCTCTCATTTGGACTTCTGCATACCTTCAGCTCAATGAGATGTGTTTCTTCCATAGCTACTATGGATACATTTCATTATTATACCTAATTCCGTGTTCTATTCCCTTTATTTCCTCTGGGCTTTCTCCAAGTTGGGCAGAGGAACACCCTGCAAAGAATCATTGCCTAAATAGAAATTACATTATTCACTTTGTGAAAAGATGTTAGCAATGTTAAGAAAGAAACCAACTATATTTGTGTTGTATCAAAATTTTGGAGCACTGAGAGATTAGATAGATCATGTTTTCAGATTAACATCAGGTAATATTGTAAAGAAGATCTCTAATTGCATGGGAAGTTGGACAAGGTAAATTTTAAATTCTCAACTTTGTGTTTCTTTGATATTGTGCAGGGTCAGTCCCCAGTATAATCTTGCAGACAGTTATCTCTCGTTGTCCTTTTCCACTCAGTCTTTTGGAAAATCATAATGTTACATGGAAGAGAGTATTTGTTGACACCAGATTAAATTATTGGAATTATCTTTTAATCTCATCATGCTACACTTTCTCCCACAAATAGAACAAGTTATGAGCCCTATTTTTCTGTAGAGCACTAGAAACTCTTTTATGTTCAATTTTGTCTTTAAAGAGATTTACTAACAGCATGAGCATAAATAACTAGCAAAATAACCAGAAAGAGTCTGTCTCTCTAAGAAGCAAAGGAGGGTGGGGAAAGAATTACAATAGGTTTTATGTAACCCCATGCAACATCTGTGCACTAAGGCATAGATATTTTGTGAGGTGTGTGTTTGAGTCAGAAAGGAAAATAGGGCTCTTTGGATCCACTGGAGAATTTCTGTTTAAACTAAAATACGTGAGCTTGTTGCTCAAGATTTATATTGACCCAATACCCTTTATGGCTTTTGCATTTCTAGAATGATGTTTTTGCACTGTGCCACGTGTATATAAGTTCTGGTGAAGTCAGCTGATCAAATACTGTTGTTTTATTCAGGTTGAATTTTGTAGGCATGGCCTCATATAGAAGTGTGCATTTGTTCTTGCAATTCAAATTTTGTCTTCTTTCCATGATTTTATAACTACATTGAGCTCCTGTTTAGAAATTCTCTGTGGTCAACAACCCAAGGGTTAAGTTTCAAGGCACATCAGACTCATAAAACAGGTATAGCCAGACACCTGAATCTTGTAGATTGAAAAAATAAAGACAAAGAGAAGGTGGTTAAGTTAAACCCACCTTGAGGCACCAGAAAGTTATGGGTTGGTGGATTTTATAAGACTACTTACTATGCTCTTCAATTAGAATAAGAGACAAAGCAGTTACCATAGCGACACCACGTCTAATGGTGCTTATGCTACCTCTGAGATACAAAATATCTTCTTCCAGGGACACACTGACCAATACAGCCTGTTATAAGAAGTTTTATGCCTAAGATTAGGCTTGCAGGAGTAAAAACGTTTTTCAGTGATATGAGGAACATACACACACATCCACATCCACAAACATATGTAATCTTAATTTTCAGTATTCATTTATTATAGCACAGATTTAACTAATTTTCCAAGTTGTTTTGCTGAAATTCAGGGAAAATAAAATCCATTTACGAATAGCAAATAGGGCAGACAGCAGAAGCAGGAAGAACTACAGTCTTGCAGCCTGTGTAACAAAAACCACATTCACAGAAAGATAGACAAGATAAAAAGGCAGAGGGCTATCTACCAGATGAATGAACAAGATAAAACCCCAGAAAAGCAACTAAATGAAGTGGAATAGGCAACCTTCCAGAAAAAAAATTCAGAATAATGATAGTGAAGATGATCCAGGACCTCGGAAAAAGAATGGAGGCAAAGATCCAGCAGATGCAAGAAATGTTTCACAAAGACCTAGAAAAACTAAAGAAGAAACAAACAGAGTTGAACAATACAATAACTGAAATGAAAACTACACTAGAAGGAATCAATAGCAGAATAACTGAGGCAGAAGAACGGATAAGTGACCTGGTAGACAGAATGGTGGAATTCACTGCTGTGGAACAGAATAAAGAAAAAAGAATGAAAAGAAATGAAGACAGCCTAAGAGACCTCTGGGACAACATTAAATGCAACAACATTTGCATTATAGGGGCCCCAGAAGGAGAAGAGAGAAAGGACCTGAGAAAATTTTTGAAGAGATTATAGTCGAAAAATTCCCTCACATGGGAAAGGAAGTACCCACCCAAGTCCAGGAAGCACAGTGAGTCCCATACAGGATAAACCCAAGGAGAAACACTCCGAGACACATACTAATAAAATTGGTAAAAATTAAAGACAAGGAAAAATTATTGAAAGCAGCAAGGGAAAAATGACAAATAACATACAAGGGAACTCCTATAAGGTTAACAGCTGATTTCTCAGCAGAAACTCTACAAGCTAGAAGGGACTGGCATGATATACTTAAAGTGATGAAAGGGAAGAACCTACAACCAAGATTACTCTACCCGGCAAGGATCCCATTCAGATTAGATAGAGAAATCAAAAGCTTCACAGACAAGCAAAAGCTAAGAGAATTCAGCACCACCAAACCAGCTCTACAACAAATGCTGAAGGAACTGCTCTAAATGGGAAACACAAGAGAAGAAAATGACCTACAAAAACAAACCCAAAACAATTAAGAACATGGTCATAGGAACATACATATCGATAATTGCCTTAAATGTGAATGGATTAAATGCTCCAACCAAAAGGCACAGGCTTGCTGAATGGATACAAAAACAAGACCCATATATATGCTGTCTACAAGAGACCCACTTCAGACCTAGGGACACATACAGACTGAAAGTGAGGGGATGGAAAAAGATATTCCATGCAAATGGAAATCAAAAGAAAGCCGGAGAAGCAATACTCATATCAGATAAAATACGCTTTAAAATAAAGACCGTTACAAGAGACACTACATAATGATCAAGGGATAAATCCAAGAAGAATATATAACAATTATAAATATATATGCACCCAACATAGGAGCACCTCAATACATAAGGCAACTGCTAACAGCTATATATGTGGAAATTGACAGTAACACAATAGTAGTGGAGGACTTTAACACCTCAATTACACCAATGGACAGATCATCCAAAATGAAAATAAATAAGGGAAAAGAAGCTTTAAATGACACAATAGTCCAGATAGATTTAATTGATACTTATAGGACATTCCATCCAAAACAGCAGATTACACTTTCTTCTCAAGTGCTCATGGAACATTCTCCAGGATAGATCACATCTTGGGTCACAAATCAAGCCTCAGTCAATTTAAGAAAATTGACATCATATCAAGCATCTTTTCTGACCACAACACTATGCGAATAGAAATGAATTATAGGGAAAAAATGTAAAAATCACAAACACATGGAGGCTAAAGAATACATTACTAAATAACCAAGAGATCACTGAATAAATCAAAGAGGAAATAAAAAAATACCTAGAGACAAATGACAGTGAAAACACGGTCCAAAACCTATGGGGTGCAGCAAAAGGAGTTCTAAGAGGGAAGTTTATAGCTATACAAGCCTACCTCAAGAAACAAGAAAAATCTCAAACAATCTAACCTTACAACTAGAGGAACTAGAGAAAGAAGAAGAAACAAAACCCAAAGGTAGCAGAAGGAAAGAAATCATAATGATCAGAGAAGAAATAAATGAAATAGAAACAAAGAAAACAATAGCAAAGATCAATAAAACTAACACCAGGTTCTTTGCAAAGGTAAACAAAATTGATAAAACATTAGCCAGATTCGTCAAGAAAAAGAGGGAGAGGACTCAAATCAATAAAGTTGAAATGAAAAAGGAGAAGTTACAACAGACACCACAGAAATACAAAGCATCCTAAGAGAGTATTACAAGCAACTCTATGCCAATAAAATTGACAACCTAGAAGAAATGGACAAATTCTTAGAAAGGTATAACCTTCGAAGACTGAATCAGGAAGAAATAGAAAATATGAACAGACCAATCACAAGTAATGAAATTGGAACTGTGATTAGACATCTTCCAACAAACAAAAGTCCAGGACCAGATGTCATCACAGGTGAATTCTATCAAACATTTAGAGAAGAGCTAACACCCATCCTTCTCAAACTCTTCCAAAAAATTGCAGAGGAAGGAACACTCCCAAACTCATTCTATGAGGCCACCATCACCCTGATACCAAAACCAGACAAAGATACTACAAAATAAGAAAATTACAGAGCAATATCACTGATGAATATAGATGCAAAAATCCTTAACAAAATACTAGCAAAGAGAATCCAACAAGACATTAAAAGGATCATACACCATGATCAAGTGGGATTTATCCCAGGGATGCAAGGATTCTTCAATATATGCAAATCAGACAATGTGATACACCATATTAACAAACTGAAGAATAAAAACCATATGATCATCTCAGTAGATGCAGAAAAAGCTTTTGACAGTATTCAACACCCGTGTATGACAAAAACTCTCCAGAAAGTGGGCATAGAGGGAACCTACCTCAACATAATAAAGGCCATATACGACAAACCCAGAGCAAACATTATTCTCAATGGTGAAAAACTGAAAGCATTTCCTCTAAGATCAGGAACAAGACAAGGATGTCTACTCTCGCTACTACTATTCAACATAGTTTTGGAAGGCCTAGCCACGGCAATTGGAGAAGGAAAAGAAATAAAAGGAATACAAATTGGTAAAGAAGAAGTAAACCTGTCACTGTCTGCAGATGACATGATACTATGTGTAGAGACTCCTAAAGATGCCACCAGAAAACTACTAGAGGTAATCAATGAATTTGGTAAAGTTGCAGGATACAAAATTAATGCACAGAAATCTCTTGCATTTGTATACACTAATGGTGAAAAATCTGAAAGATAAATTAAGGACACTCCCATTTACCATTGCAACAAAAAGAAAAAAATACCTAGGAATATACCTACCTAGGGAGACAAAATACCTGTATGCAGAAAACTATAAGACTCTGATGAAAGAAATTAAAGATGATACCAACAGATGGAGAGATGAACCATGTTCCTGGATTGGAAGAATCAATATTTTGAAAATGATTATACTATCCAAAGCAATCTACAGATTCAATGGAATCCCTATCAAATTACCAATGTCATGTTTTATGGAACTAGAATAAAAAATCTTAAAATTTGTATGGAGACACAAAAGACCCCCAGTAGCCAAAGCAGCCTTGAGGGAAAAAAATGGAGCTGGAGGAATCAGACTCCCTGACTTCAGACTATACTACAAAGCTTCAGTAATCAAGACAATATGGTCCTGGCACAAAAACAGAAACATAGATCAATGGAACAAGATAGAAAGCCCAGAGATAAACCCACGCACCTATGGTCAACTAATATGACAAAGGAGGCAAGGATATACAATGGAGAAAAGACAGTCTCTTCAATAAGTGGTGCTGGGAAAACTGGACAGCTACATGTAAAAGAATGAAATTAGAACATTCCCTAACACCATACACAAAAATAAACTCAATGGATTAGAAACCTAAATGTAATATTGGACACTATAAAACTCTTAGAGGAAAACATAGGAACAACACTCTTTGACATAAATCACAGCAAGATGTTTTTTGATCCACCTCCTAGAGTAATGGAAATAAAAAACAAATGGGACCTAATGAAACTTCAAAGCTTTTGTGCAGCAAAGGAAACCATAAACAAGACCAAAAGACAACCCTCAGATTGGGAGAAAATATTTGCAAGCAAATCAATGGACAAAGGATTAATCTCCAAAATATATAAACAGCTCATGCAGCTCAATATCACAAAAACAAACAACCCAATCCAAAAATGGGCAGAAGACCTAAATAGACATTTCTCCAAAGAAGACATACAGTTGGCCAAGAAGCACATGAAAAACTGCTCAACATCACTAATTATTAGAGAAATGCAGATCAAAACTACAATGAGGTATCACCTCACGCCAGTTAGAATGGGCATCATCAGCAGTGCTGGAGAGGGTGTGGAGAAAAGGGAACCCTCTTGCACTGTTGGTGGGAATGTAAATTGATACAGCCACTGTGGAGAACAGTATGGAGGTTCCTTAAAAAACTAAAAATAGAACTACCATATGACCCACTACTGGGCATATACCCAGAGAAAACCATAATTCAAAAAGACACATGCACCCCAATGTTCATTGCAGCACTGTTTACAATAGCCAGGTCATGGAAGCAACCTAAATGCCCATCGACAGATGAATGGATAAAGAAGATGTGGTACATATATACAATGGAATATTACTCAGCCATAAAAAGGAACGGAAATGGGTTATTTGTTGAGACATGGATGGATCTAGAGACTGTCATACAGAGTGAAGTAAGTCAGAAAGAGAAAAGCAAATATCGTATATTAACGCATGTATGTGGAACCTAGAAAAATGGTACAGATGAACTGGTTTGCAGGTCAGAAGTTGAGACACAGATGTAGAGAACAAATGTATGGATGCCAAGGGGGGAAAGCCGCGGGAGCTGGGGATGATTGTGTGATGAATTGAGCAAGTGGGATCGAGATGTATACACTGATGTGTATAAAATTGATGACTAATAAGAACCTGCTGTATAAAAAATTAAATTAAAAAAAGAATAGGAAATATATTTATGCATAGCAAAGGAAACCATTAACAAAATGAAAAGGCAACCTACTGAATAGGGGAAAATAATTGCAAATCATATATCTGATAAGGAGTTAATATCCAAAAATATATAAAGAACTCATTCAATTTAATACCAACCCCCCCCCAAAAAAACCCTCGAAACAATCTATGTAAAAAAATGGACAGAGAAACTGAATGGTCATTTTTCTAAACAAGCCATACAGATGACCAACAGATACATGTAAAAATGCTCAACGTCACTAATATTCAGGGAAATGCCAATCAAAACCGCAGTGAGATATAACCTCACACCTATTAGAATAGCTGTTATCAAAAAGATAGGAGATAACAAGTGTTGTCAAGGATGTGGAGTAAAGGTTGGTGGGAATGTAAGTTGGTGCAGACACTATGGAACACAGTATGGAGATTCCTCAAAAAATTAAAAATAGAACTGCCGTATAATCCAGCAATTCCACTTCTGGTTATTTATCCAAAGAAAACAAAAACATTGACTCGAAGAGATATATATGTCCCCATGTTCATTGCAGCATTATTTATAATAGTCAAGATATGGAAACAACCTAAGTGTCCACTGAAAGGTGAATGGATAAAGAAAATATGATACACATACACAAACAATTGAATATTACTCAGCTATAAAAAAGAATGAAATCTTGCCATTTGCAGTTACGTGAATGGATCTTGAGGGCATTGTGCTAAGTGAAATAAGTCAGACAGAGAAAGATAAATGCCATATGACCTCCTTATATGTGGAATAAAAAAAATTGCTTGTAGGTACAGAAAACAGATTGGTGGTTGCCAGAAGCAGGGAGTGAAGGGGATGAAAACATACAGACTTCCTGTTATAAAATACGTAAGTCATGGGGCTATAATGTACAGCATGGCAACGATAGCTAATACTGTATTGCATATTGGAAGTTCCTGAAAGAGTAAATCTCAAAAGTTCTCATCACAAGAGAAACAAATTCTGTACCTATGTATGGTGATGTATGTTAACTAGACTTATTGTGGTGATCATTTCATAATATATACCAATATCAAATCATTAGACATGTTGTACATCTGAAACTAATACAATGTTGTATGTCAATTATACCTCAATTAAAAAAAAGAATAACAAGTATAAGTTGAGTTCTGCTGATATATGGACATGGAGGTATTTTTAATTCTTCCCTGAGAGTCGTTAAATTTATATAATTTTTATTGAAAGAACACTTTGTGAGTATTAATACAGGAATTAGGGTATTATCTGTTTTGAGTGAATTAGATTTTAATTCCTGGCCAGGAAAACACGTTAAATTCCTGTTCATGTAAAAAAATATAAATAAAACTCTTACTTATATAAAATAATTATTTAAGGAAGTAAAAAATAGTTGGGCTAAATAGTACAGAATACAGCCCTCTATTAATCTCATAAACTAGTTAAATATATATCAAAGAGAAACATGAATGCAAAACAAAAACAAACATTATTATAGAAGAGAATGCCTTCTCTACATCTTCTTTCAGATGAATTTTAAGAAACTGAACAGAATTTAACCCTAAAGATTTTTGGAATGACCACCAAACCTGTACCAATAAATATCTTCTTTTTTAATGATATTTTTACATTGTCTATAGCACAGAGATCCATTTAAGGACTATCTTTCTGATCAGATTATTTCATTCAAATCCAATGTCAGAAGCAGAATGTACTTAACACAAGGCTGGAGTTGTATATCGTATACCTTCCTTGTTTCTTAAAAGAATTCTATTTACCTGTTTGCTCTTTACATCATCCCTGCTTCTGAAAACAGGGCTTAATGTGGTTGCTGCATGGATATTCAGATGTTCATAGTGAAACTTGCTTTCTGACCCAAAGATATAATGAATACTCAGAACTCAGTATGTACTGTCATAAATGTAAAAATTACTTTTGAACTCAAAGTTTGTTGGAAGTAAAATTCTTGTTACTTGGACCACGGACCACATTTTCATACAAAAACAATGTAATAAATATAGTTTAGGCTCCCTTGATTGAAGGCTCATAAAACCTATTGGATCTAGGATATAACAGAGCTGCTTTAGACTTGCAGTAAAATATAATTGGCTGTACTATATATAAAATCAGAACATAAAGCTGAAGAATAAATCATTTTATTACAAATGCTAATACCTGAGAAATTACATTTTATTTCAGCAAAATATAGATTAATTAGAACTTTTTGAAACTTTGGAGGAAACTTTAGAGCCCTTCCAAAAATTTATTTACTCAGTAATTATTCAGGGATCCCCTACTCTGAGCCAGCTATTATTCTAAGGACAGAAGGAGCAAACATGATAGATAACGTTCCTAAAACTTTATTACAGTGGCAAAAATAAACAATATACAATAAATAACAACAGAAATAAAAAAAAAGAATTTTACATTGTTACATAAATAGCAAAGTCAGTAAGCTATGTGGCATGATGGAGTATAACTAGGGTCACTTAAGACAGAGCAGAAAAATGATTGCTGAACTGATGCTTGAAAGATGAAATGGAAGAGATAAGCAATAAGAATTATAAAGAGAAGGGATAATAAGGTGAAGGACCAGAAGTCAAAGGCCAGTGTGGCTGTGGCTGAGAGAGAGGGGAATGGTTTGGGATAACAGGCAGATCAAGTAGGTGTGCATAGGCCGTGGTGAGTATTTTGTGTTGAGAGCAATGAGAAGCTACTAAAGCTAAGGTATAAAGCCCTTAATCAAGGCAGTAATGCCATCAGACTACAAGACCACTTCTTACAGCAGACCACTTACTGGTCAGGCCCCTTACTCATGAAAAAATGTGGTGCTTGGATTACTTTTTTATGTATTTTTCTCAAGCTATAGTCCCTATTCCCAGCTCCCATTTATAATCTTTACATTTAAAAAATGTTAATGTTGGAGCCATATAGAGAAAAAAAACCCAAAAAACTGAGGTTAAGAGGCTCTTAACCTCAATCTAAGAAAGATAATGGTGTATTGGGATGCAGGGTGGCAGTGGGAATGGAAAGAAATAAGAGGATTCAACATACATTTCCTGGGTAGCTGGAAGGGTAGAACCTAACAATGACTCCCAGATTTATTTCTCTAGCAACTAGGTGGATGCTAGTGCCATTTATAGTGGCTGAGGATTCAGGAGGAGGACTAGTTTAAGGAGATGGGGTAGGGAGGACAAAAATTCTGTTTGGGGGATATTATTAATAATTATAGACTTAGCTATTAGACTTTATAGAGCAAGTGTCAGGTAGGCAGTTGGATAAATTAGTCTGCAGCTCAGTATAAAATTTTCATATTTTGGTTCAGCTAGGATTGAGATCTTGCTGAGTGTGAATGGCTACTGATAGCAATATATAGTAATTTTAGGGTAAAAGGGTGCTACTAGTGTACCAAGGGACAGATGACAAAAACTAGGACTATATGTTCAACTGTTGATGGAGAGAGAAAAATTGTTGAACATATTTGAAGTGAAATGCTTCTAGTGATGAATAGGAAACCTAAAGAGAGAAGTGAAGCAAAGGATCATGACAGAAAGTTTAAAAGTGGTAAAAATATTGGATTTGATATCTGGGTCGGTTGCTTAGGGACTGAGGGCATATGGAAAAGAATAATCGTAGAGTAGGAATGATGGCTTTCTTTTTTAAGTTTATTCAACATTTATGGCTATTCCTTTTTAAAATTTTTTTAGTATATATATCATCAATATCAATCCTATGCTTACTTCCATAATTAGATCATATTTTATTTACTAAAAGAATGAAGAACATAAGGAAAATGAGGGAAGTGGTGGAAAGATATAGAGAAGAGAAAATAAAAACAGATAAAATACAGGTATTTAAAAAATGGGTTTCTGCCCCAAAACAAAAAAGTTCGTGTCAGGGAATAAAACTCCTAGAGAACAACAGATAAAAATAGGATAAGAGAATATATATTTAACAAGACAGCTATTTGAAAACAGTAGAGATCAACTAATGCTAACAGATTTTATGGGCTAAGATCTTAGAGAAAAGAAGATGTCACTCAGTTGAATCCTATACTCAACAAAGATTTTCCAGTTGGTTCACGTATGTGGAGAAACCTAGCCTAAATAGAAATCCTCGTGTCTATGGTAGGCTCACTAGACTGGAGAGACAAAAATAGGTCCCCATGTTCAGGAAATCAAAGATCCTGGGGGAAGAAGAAGCACAGAGGAATTAGCTCTATGTTCTGTGTTCAGTTTTCTCTCAAGAAATTTGCCAGTTCCTAAGCTCTCTAGACCTGGGGCAAGAGGTCAAGGAATTGAGCAAAACCAGCTGATAAGAAGCAGATTGAAGATTTACCTGACTTACAGTTCTGAAGAACAAAACTTGGAATTGAAATCTGTTCATGACCGTTTCAGTGAAACCTCAGGCTTTCTGTTGAGACCTCTGGAGGGCTGCACTATAGGAGTAGGAGTAAATTAGGAAAAGCAAAACATCACAAAGCTGAAACATAGCCTTGAATAATCTCAATGCCTGATTGTATTCAAATGGTTTTCTCATACCTACTTGCTGCCAGAAGGTGACTAACTTCTCTCTGGAGGAAGATAACTTCAACAAGAGCACCTATAATTTTTCATATACAGTGTCTGGCAGACAATCTGAAATTACCAGGCTTGCCAGTAAATGAGACCAAATGACAGAAAGCCAACAGAAAATTTGCGCAATAAAACAGATCTATGATGATGCAGATACTGCAGTTTTTATCCAAACCAGACTTTCAAATAACTATGATTAATATATTCAATGATAGCAGTTTTGGAAGTACAGTAACTATCACAAGAGAATTGGAATATATAATAAAGATTCAAATGGAAAGTCCAGAACTAAAAACATACAATAACCTAAAATTGATAATTCAAAATATGTGTTTAACAGAAGAGAGAAAGAGAGCATTAGTGAATTGGAAGATAGAACAATAGGAAATATCCAGATTGCAGTATTGAGAGAAAAAAACTTAAAACACAGAAAATGTCATGAGACATATGGAAGTTGGTAAACAGGACTAACATAATGTGTATTTGGAATCCCATATGGAAGTGAGAGAGAGAGAGAGAGAAATGTGGAAAATATTATTAGAAAAGTTATTTCAAAGAATATTTTTAAACCTATGAAATACATCATCACAGGTCAAAGAAACATGGGACCCAAAGAGGATATATGCAATGAAAACCACATGTAGGCACGTTAGAGTCAAACTGTTGAAAACCAAAGGCAAAAGGAAAATCTTAAAACAGAGAAAAATGATACAACACCCTCAAAGTACTAACATAACACCCTTTTCAACAGAAATAAGAGAGGTCAGAAAAAAAGATTGTATTCATTTACCTGGGTTACAGTTACAAAGTACCACAAACTGGCTGACTTAAACAGAAATTTGTTGTCTCACAGTCTGAGGGCTAGAAGTCTGGAATTAAGGTGTTACCAGGATCATGTTCCCTCTGAAACTTGTCGACGTGTCCTTTCTTGACTTTTCCTAGCTTATGGTGGCTGGCTGGCAATCTTTGGCATTCGAGGGATTAAACAGGTGGATCACTTCAATCTTCCATCTTCATATAGCATTCTCCCTGTGTTTCTTCACATCATCTTCCCCACATGTGGGTCTGTCTCTATGTCCAAATTTCCCTTTTCTATAAGAACACCAGTCATGTTGCAGTAGAGCTCATCCTAATGATCTTATTTTAATTTGACTAGCTCTATAAAAACCCTATTTCCAAAATAAGGTCACATTCTGAGGTACTGTGAGTTAGGTCTTTACATATATTTTGGGGGGACACAACCCATAACAGCAATAAAATGCCCTATTTGAATGATAAACCACAAGATCATCCTAATCCTTGTGTAAATGTGGGGTATGTTTGATTCACCTGAGGGAGAAGTAGTGCTATAGAGTAATTTTAGATCAGACACTTTTCTAGGATGCATTCCAGAGTAAATTGTTGAAAGCAAACTTGATGGGATCAAGGACTGGACCAAAAACAAGAAACACATAAACAACAGAACAGAAAAAAGAACAACACATAAACAATAACAACAAACTCGTGTGTGAGCTCTCTTCATCTATAAGGGGTAATTATACATGTGATGAATCATGACTCAGAAAGTACTGGGAGGTGAAATTTTCCAAATAATACTACTCAGCTATTTAAAAAGTAGAAAATGCACCTTATATGGATGTTTAAAAATAGTCCCAGGTGACTTGGTAGATGCTGGTTGCTGCTCTTCAAGAATCATTCTATCTGCTCTTCTTCATTCTTTGTAATTAGATACTTTAAAGGGTCTTTCTCTATGTAAATACCTCATTTCCAAAACCAAGAAATACATTATTTACAAGATCATTTGTGGGGACCTTGTAAATATCCCTGTGCCTTTCCAGTTATTCTAGAAAATAAAGCACAACATTTCTTACTTTTCCTATTTCAGTAACTTTTCATAGCCAGAAATGCACTGTTCATTTTAAATAAAATATGAGTAACTTTCTTAATTCTAGATTACTTAAACAAAACAATTTGGATGCTTTTCCATGGGTGAAACTATGCATATGTCTGAAGTGTCAAATTTTATCTGAGAATATTAACAAAAATAAAAATTTCTTGTGTTGCATATTTAAAAATTTGATGACAATCTAAAATTATTATTTGCATTAATGTATTCCAAAATATGAATTATTAAATGAATCACATTTATATAACAAAAGGCAATCTGAAGTACATGCTTTAGCCTTAAGCATTTTGAGTCATTTTCTTCATCCTATTTTGAACACTACTAAATATGTGAAAGATTGTTTTTCTAATTAGAACAATATATACATTATACTTATATTTTAAAAAACATTTTCATTCTTTCCTATGTGATCAACATGAGAAAATATAATTCAGAAAATCCAGGATTTTTCAGTATGTGTGAAATCTTCTTACTGTAGTATCTCCTTATTTTTGAATGCTATTTGAAAAAAGTACTTTTCGCGAGTCAGTGTTTAAAACTATTTGTCCCATTCCTGGTGGTCACAGGAGAGGGTCTGGCCCAAGAACAGACTAAATCCCTCTGGGCAGTGATGGCTTGTTTGCCAGGTATCTTCCAGGAAAAGAGTGTCTGGAATCTTTCCAGAAGCATCCAGGAGCCGTCCCCCCAACCCCTACCCAGTCATCCAACTAGATAGAAAGACCACTTCTTCCTCTCTCACAAAACAGATAATTAATTAAAAATGCCTCTGATATCAAATTTCCTTAAGGTAAGGAAAAAAGAGAAAACAGAATGCCATTTTGTCTACTATTCCCTGGGTGAGCACTGTGGGAAAAGTCAAAGCTAGGAGAGAGAAAAGAAACTAGAATTGAGTACTAGAATTGAGTACCTTTGTACTACATTCAGAAGGAACTAGTCTATAAATGAGCCTATATTGAAGGAGAAGAACAAAGTTGCAGGACTGACACTACTCAACTTCAAGATTTACTAGAAAGTCTTGGTATTGGTGAAAGAATAGACAAATAGATCGATGGAACAGACTAGAGAGACCAAATAGCCCCACATAAATATAGTCAACCGATCTCTTACAAAGGAGCAAAGGCAACACAATGGAAAAAAGATATTCTTTTCAAAGATGGTGCTAAAACAACTGGACATACGAGTGTAAAATAAGGAATCTAGACACAGATCTTAACACTGTTTGCAAAATTTAACATAAAGTGAGTCATAGACCTAAATGTAAAATAGGTAAATGCAAAATCAAAAATCTCCTAGAAGGTAACATAGGAGAAAATCTAGATGACCTTGAGTTTGGTAATGACATTTTAGATACAACCTCAAAGGCGTGATCCATGAAAGAAATAATGGATAAGTCGGATTTTAAAAATAAAAAATTTTGATCTGGGGAAGACTGTCAAGAGAATGAGAAGACAAGCCAGACACTGGGAGAAAATATTTGCAAAAGACATATCTGATAAAGGACTGTTATCCAAAATATAAATCAGATCTCTTAAAGCTCTACTAGGAAAAAACAAACAACCAAATTAAAAAATGGGCAAAAGATCTGAACAGACACCCCGCCAAAAAAGATGTACAGATGGCAAATAAGCATAGGGAAAGATGTTCCATATCATATGTCATTAGTGAACTGTACAGTAAAACAAATTATGACTACAGACCTATTCCAACAGTGAAAATCCAAAACACTGATAACACCAGATGCTGCCAAGGAAACTCTCATTCATTGTTCGTGGGAATACAAAATGGTACAGCCACTTTTGAAGACAATTTGGCAGTTTTTTCTAATAAAACTAAACATACTCTTACCATATGATCCAGCAAGTGTGCTCCTTGGTATTTACCCAAATGAGTTGAAAAATTATGTCCACACAAAACCCTGCACACAGATGTTTATATAGCAGCTTTATTCATTGTTGCCCAAACCTGAAAGCAACCAAGATGTCCTTCAGCAGATGAATGGATAAATAACTGTGGTACATCCAAAAAAATGGAATATTATTCAGTGCTAAGAAGACATGAGCTTTCAAGCCTTGAAAAAACATGCAGAAAATTTAAGTGTATATTTTGAAGTGAAAGAAGCCAATCTGAAAAGGCTACAGACTGTATGATTCCAACTATATGACATTGTGGAAAAGGCAAAACTATGGAGACAGTAGAAACATCCGTGGTTGCCAAGTATTAGAGGAGAAGTAGAGATGAACAGGCGGAGCACAGAGAGTTTTCGGAGCAGTGAAACTACTCCGTATGGTATTATAATGGTAGATACGTGTCATTATGTATCTGTCAGAGCCCATAGAATGTACAACAGGATGAGTGAATGCTAATGTAAACTAGGGACTTCGAGTGATAACGACGTGTCAGTGTAGGTTCATGGATTTTAACAAATCCATTACTGTGGTGCCCTATCGTGGTAGTGAGGGAGGCGGTGGGGAGGTGGGGCAGGAAGCACATGGGGACACTGTGTACTTTGTACACAGTTTTGCTGTGAACCTAAAACTGTTCTGAAAAATCAAGTCTATTAGAAAAAAACAGCCTTTAGTTTTGACATCTACATTTAACTTCACCCAGCAATCAAAAGGGTCAAGCTTGTTTCTGAAGCCCAGGTACCCGAGAAGGGAAGCAACAGGTGCTGTTGCTGGTCACGAGCTTTCAGATAGTGTGTCCTCCAGAGTCAGCTTTGTCCTCTGCTCATCAGCAGGCAATGCCCCTGTCTCTGCTGGGCTTGGTAAAACTGTGTCTGAAATTGCACTGACTCCTCTCACAGCCCTGCCATGTCAATTCTCTATTTGTATTTGTGGGTTTCATTTTTGCTTGTTCTTAAGCCTTTTCTAGATAACTTGTGGTTTATTCTGGTCTGTAGCTTTTATTCCTTTTACAAAGTGGACCAAAGGCAGAAATCAATAGGAAGAAATAAACAAACAAAAGCATGGAGGGATCTCTTTGGAATTATTTTTTTCATACATGAATTTCAAAAACATGGCATTGTGCCATACTCTAGATGATAACGTTGTTTCCCATGTGGTATGGGTTAACAATGCTGATACCGTTATACATGTGTACTGGAATTGAACAATGAAATAAATGGTTGGCAGATGGTAGAAGCCAGGTTTCTCACTGTAGGAGTGGGAGTTAATAGGTAAACAAGGGAAAGAGGCTAGAATGATCCATGAAGAAATGGGTTAGAGTTGGCGACATCATTACGGACTCATGTAAAGCTTAATACTGATATAGATGGCTACATGTAGAAATGTTTATAGATATGTCTATATCCAAGGGTTAGTGTACAAACATATTCCTGGCATGAAGGGGCCTAAAAGCAACCAGTAGCAACAAGCACAGTTAGCACCCAGATCTTGGTTTTTAATACTATTCTCCAGTAAAAGGAACCATGGCTCCTTGAAGAAATGGTTATTTCTAGGCCTGGGGGCACAGGATGAGATGATGAGCCTGGAGCATCTTATAGTACCAGAAAGTAAAGTAGTGCTAAAAGCAAAACAAAGAAACAGAAAGTACCTCACAACAATGAGGGTGTGTCGAAGGGACAGAGGAGGCAACGGAAAGAGCTCTCAGTGACCAAAGCTGGAACACTTGGAGCGACACAATAAATAAGTAGTATTGGCTCATAACCCAAAGACAGTATCCATGAAGCCAGGCTGATATCAATAAATGGTTCAATAAATAAATAGATGGAGAAGAAGAGATAAATTACCCATGCAGAAGAATTCCACTTAAGTTATGTAAATACTCTACCCTAAATGAAGGAGTGCATAACTCACCAGTCCTTACGTTTAGTGGGGAAAGTGTAGTGACTTTCTTCCAAAGAGCAGAGAATAGAAAGAAGGAAGAAGGAGTAACTTTACCCAAGCCAGGCGGTCAAGATCAACGTCAGCAGTGATAAGTCATGTTGATGGTACGTGCATTTGGTCTGATGTGTTGCAAATGGCTCTTTACCTCTGTGGTCTTCCATCCAAAACCCCATAACCCCAGTCTAAGCATAGTAAAAGCGCCAGCAAGTCCCAGTTGAGGGACAGCTTTCAACAGACCTGAGCAGTCTCCTCAAAAATTGTCAAGGGCATCAAAAGCAAAGTAAGCGTGAGAAACTCCCACAGTCTAGAGGAACCTAAGGAGACAACTAAATTTAACGTGGTGTCCTGGTTGGGATCTTAGAACAGAAAAAGGGGTCTTAGAACAGAATAATGTATGGACTTTAGTCAATAAAAATGTACCTCTGTTGGTTCGTTAATATAACAAAGTACCATACTAGTGTTAGATGCCAATAAAAGAAGAAACTGAAGGTGGGTATACAGGAACTCTCTATGCTATCTTCACAGCTTTTCTGTACACATAAAACTGTTCTAAAATAAAAGTTTATTTTTTAAAAAATGGGATTTTGTTGTGCTAGGAAAAAATGGTATATGAAGGAAGTGTGTATTAATGTATCTCTGTAATATACTTACATAAAGGTCAGCATACTTTGGGACTTGAAAGTGGCTCTTGCAATAGAGTGGTTTTAAATGAACCCACAAAGCACGCCCACCAGAAAATGGTCAAGAATGGCTGTTTGGCAAATAAACGTTTGTATTTGAGACTGTCTGTGACATATCACAACAGAAATTCTTAGAAATGGTTCAAATTCTCAGGAAGCCTGAGCATAAACAAATGATAAATCATTCACATGCTAACCTTGGCTTCCCCATGGTGAAGAAATCGCCTTGGAAAAAGAACTACACTTAAACTCCATCTGCGTAGGATGAATGGAAGTCCGCTTGCCCACATTACCGAGCAGTTTTTCACCAAACACTGCTGACCAGAGTGATACTTCAGAGGATGGGACAGGCAAGAGAATAGTTGAGATTCCCGGGAAATATTGAGCAGTAGATGGTGAAACTAATCCAGACTTAGGTGATCAGGCAGATGAGGAACAGAGTTTTGCAGCAAGGAGCATGTCTGAAATGTGTTAGCATAGAACGTCTGAGATGAGAAAGATTACTATCTGGGGGTCCACCAGGGGAGGGCAAGTCGTTGGAGTTCCAGAAATAATCGAATTTAAGAACACAGGGTCATGACTTATAGACCTGGACCCATTTTCTGTTTCTCTCCCTCTCCAGCTGTGTGACTTCAGATGAGTTACAGCAGCTTTCCTAAGCCTTAATCTCATTGCCTGACAAATGGGAATAATAAGGGTACTTACCTCATAAGGTTGTTGTGAGTATTAAATAACATATGGTTTTAAATGTTTCGCATGGCTCATATTTAATAAAGGACAGCTGCAATTATTATAAATATGTTATTACTCATATCATTTTAGGGGTGCCTGCAGAGGCCCATAGTATGTGAGCGAAGCACCTAAGACAATGTCTGGCACAAACTAGGGACAAGGTATATGTTCTTGGGTGCCTCTTCCTCAAATGTGATGGCTTGCCCATGTGATATGGCCCATTGGGCTTTTAGTCAGTTTGTTTTCTTTGATGTCTGCTCCTGGTTATCTGCGTGGTATTTGCATATCCATTAGAGAGTTTTTCATTTACTTTCAGTTCATTTCTTTTTTCTCTCCATTAATATGTAAGTTCAGCACTAATAATCACAGTTAACCACAGACTTTTAAACCCACAACCATAGCAGTCCAAGTCTGCACTTAAGGCCACAATCTATTCTTTTTCCATAGAATCAGCTCTGCTAAAAAAAATTTAAAAAGCAATATACACATAGATATCACATGTGCTTGTAAGTTTTCTGGACAATGGGTATTTAATTTTTTATTAGGAAAAGAAGTCATAGTAACCAGCAAAAATTCTTTGTTTTTAATTCTACTTCTAGGTGTGATGTGTCTTAAAGAGATAATAAAATGAGAATCTGATGATTCACTGCAGTGCTGTCACTCACTGGGATGGAGGATTACAGAGATGCATTTTAAACTTCTAGAGCTAAAGTCCAAAGATTTGGGTCTGGTCCTAAGTTATTAGCTATGAACTGAGATCATGTCTTATGAGAGGTAGCTGAGGTAGTTTCCTGAGGGATGTAATGGTAAAGAGCAAGTGTACAGGGCAGAGGGAATGAAATAGGAAAGAAGAAAAAGTCAATATAAGGAAGTGTTATCAAGTTGGCTACCAGAAAGGGTGACTAGAATTTCATCCCATTAGCATCACAAGAGCATTATGAAATGGGTCTTAAACTGCCCATCCAAGTACAGAAGAGTGAAGCCTTCAACCACTGGCACCTGATACCCATACTTGTTAACTCCTCTGCCCTTCTGGCTTGCACTGTATGAGTGTGAAGTGGGTTCCCATGAGGTATTTCCTACTTTGATATCAGAGAAGTCCCAGGACAGGAAGAGATACAGTCCAGGCCTAAGGCAGGGCTTTGCCTGTTGTACCTGCATAAGTCTGGACAAAGCCAGCATGGAAGTGGTCACTGAAGCAATGGATGCCCTGGAGTGATGGATAAGAGGTGCCAAATCCACTCTATAAGGGTCACTCCATCATTCAACTTTTCCAGGCCTCAGTGTTCTGACCAGTTAAACGCAACTTAACCCAGCAGCTACACATGGAAATCCATTGTTCAGCAAGCACTGTTTTAGATGGTTGAACAAGATCTAGGTTTTCAAGCACAGATTCCACTTTTGCAATCTTAAGCAACCCTCTTTTTTAAAAGAAAGATGAAAGTGAAGCTGCATAGATTGAAGAAAGACATGAAGTCCCAGCTCAGTCTCCCTTATCAGCCCCAAACCTAACATGTAAGGGACGCTGGAACTCAGAGGATCCCAATTTATATATACTGAACCAAGTGCCCACTCAGTTTACTCCATGGTCTACGTGTTATGTGACTCTGTGTGACCAGGATAATTAGCTCCCAAAGGGCATGGAGGGCAAGTAGTTCTGGGACAGTCGCCAGTTACCATGGAGGCTGACACATCCTTCTCATCATCTAACTCAGGAAGCACCGAGAGGCAGCCATGATTCAAGGTATGGTCCTTGAACCAGAATATCAAAGAGGAAAAACAGAAGTTCACCTCTTTAAGAGTGTGCTAAGCAAGCCACAGAGAGGGAGAATATATTTGCAATACATGTATTTGACTAAGGACTTAATATCAAAATATGTAAAGAATTCCAACAAATCAAACTGAAAAAGTAAACAATCTCATGGGGAAAAGTCTTGAATGCCACAAAAAAGATATGCAAATGACCAGTTATGAAAGATGTTCAACATCATTGCTCATCAGAGGAAAGCAAATTCAAACCCCAAAGTGATTCTACTTCATACCACCAGAATGATACAAACAAAAAAGATTGACAATACCAACTTTTTTTTTTTTTTTCCAGTACGTGGGCCTCTCACTGTTGTGGCCTCTCCCGTTGCGGAGCACAGGCTCCGACGCGCAGGCTCAGCGGCCATGGCTCATGGGCCCAGCCGCTCCGCGGCATGTGGGATCTTCCCGGACCGGGGCACGAACCCGTGTCCCCTGCATCGTTAGGCGGACTCTCAACCACTTTGCCGCCAGGGAAGCCCAACAATACCAACTTTTTTTTTTTTTTTTTTACATCTTTATTGGAGTATAATTGCTTTACAATGGTGTGTTACTTTCTGCTTTATAACAAAGTGAATCAGTTATACATATACATATGTTCCCATATCTCTTCCCTCTTGCATCTCCCTCCCTCCCACCCTCCCTATCCCACCCCTCCAGGCTGTCACAAAGCACCGAGCTGATCTCCCTGTGCTATGCGGCTGCTTCCCACTAGCTATCTGCCTTACGTTTGGTAGTGTATATATGTCCATGCCTCTCTCTCGCTTTGTCACAGCTTACCCTTCCCCCTCCCCATATCCTCAAGTCCATTCTTTAGTAGGTCTGTGTCTTTATTCCTGTCTTACCCCTGGGTTCTTCATGACATTTTTTTTTCTTAAATTCCATATATATGTGTTAGCATACGGTATTTGTCTTTCTCTTTCTGACTTACTTCACTTTGTATGACAGACTCTAGGTCTATCCACCTCATTACAAATAGCTCAATTTTGTTTCTTTTTACGGCTGAGTAATATTCCATTGTATATATGTGCCACATCTTCTTTATCCATTCATCCGATGATGGACACTTAGGTTGTTTCCATCTCCGGGCTATTGTAAATAGAGCTGCAATGAACATTTTGGTACATGACTCTTTTTGAATTTTGGTTTTCTCAGGTTATATGCCCAGTAGTGGGATTGCTGGATCATATGGAAATTCTATTTGTAGTTTTTTAAGGAACCTCCATACTGTTCTCCACAGTGGCTGTATCAATTTACATTCCCACCAGCAGTGCAAGAGGGTTCCCTTTTCTCCACACCCTCTGCAGCATTTATTGTTTGTAGATTTTTTGATGATGGCCATTCTGACTGGTGTGAGATGATATCTCATTGTAGTTTTGATTTGCATTTCTCTAATGATTAATGATGTTGAGCATTCTTTCATGTGTTCCAACAATACCAACTTTTGATGAGGCTGAGGAATAACTGGCATTCCCATACACTGCAGTTGAGAGTATAAATTCATACCACCATTTTGTAAGAATACTTACAAGCATCCTCTAAACCTTAATATGCACATGTCTTGTGACCCAAACAATTCTATTCCTAGATATTATACCATATTAAATGTGTTTGCCAAAAGAACATGAATGTTCATAGCAACACTACACACTATAGTACCAACATGGAAACAGCCAAAATGTCCATCCATTGTAAAATGAATACACCAACTATGGAATATTAATGCAGTAGATTCTAATCATCAGTGAGAATGAAAGAGAACTATAGCTACACACGACGACGTGGATGATTCTCACAAATAAAACGTTGGACAGACGTAAAAGTATATATTTTATTATTCCATCTACATAAAATTTTAAAACAGGAAAAAGTAATCTATAATCTATATTAGAAGTCAAGATAATGGTTACACTTGGGGAGGTAGTGACTGGAAGGGACCATGAGGGAACTTTTGTAAAAGTGCCAATTTTCTGTTTCTTCATTTGGGTAGTGGTTGCATGTATGCCCTCACTTTATGAAAATTCATCAAATGGTCCACCTGTGATATTTGAACTTTTATTTGTCTTTTATACCTTAATAGAATTTATGCACACACACAAACACATATGCACACACAGAAATCAGCTCCTCAAGTAGAAGATCTTTATTGAGGAGTTAAGTGCAAATCTTAAAGTTACTGAGGGAGGGGACCTCACTATTTCTCAAATTAAAAATCTGCCTCTGGACAAAAATTTACAAAAGAGTTCTGAGAAATACAGATTTGATGGTTTGAGATACTATAGTGTCATAATTTGTTGATATAGTTAATTCATTCAGTCATCGCAAGCAATAAATACTGATCTATTCAGCTTTTCCTTTCTGTAAGGCATGATACTAGATACTTAGTTAAAAATGAAACAAGGAAAAGCCCTGTCTTCCCAGAGCTTGCAGAGCTGTTGGGGAGGTAAGAAATGCATGCTATGAAGTAGATTTCAGGTGCTCTCAAAACAGAAAGTAACTGTGTGAGATGACGTTACTTAGCTTGACTGTAGTAATCATTTCACCATGTGTATGTGCATCCTATCATTATGTTGTATGCCTTAAATGTATACAATTTTATTTTAAAAATAAAATTTAAAAAGAATATCAGGGCTTCCCTGGTGGCGCAGTGGTTGAGAGTCCATCTGCCGGTGCAGGGGACACGGGTTCATGCCCGGGTCTGGGAAGATCCCACATGCCGCGGAGCGGCTAGGCCCCTGAGCCATGACCGCTGAGCATGCGCGTCTGGAGCCTGTGCTCCGCAGCGGGAGAGGCCACAACAGTGAGAGGCCCGCGTACCGCGAAAAAAAAAAAAAAAAAAAAAGAATATCATATTTAGTATCATAAAAGAGGTACAAAGAAAATATTGCAGGAGTTTAGAAGTAGAAGAGGTCATTCATATCTAAGAGACTCAAGGAAGGTTTCAGGGTGGAGTGAGCATTTTGAGTTACACTTCTGCCAAAGTAGGTTAAATTTAACTTGTGGAGACTGGTGAGTAGGACCAGCTAAGGACCACATCAAGACAGGAAAATGGCTGAACTGGGGACAGTGAGTCACTTGGTCCAGAGTCACGGAGTTTTGGAGTGAGTAGATCTGTTTATTTGTTTAATGTGAGTAATTTCATTTATTTGTTAGTTAATTCGACAAATGTATATTAAACTCCTCCCATGGTCCAGGATTGGGAATATAACTGTAAATAGGTTTTCTATTCTTTCTGCCCTTGTGGACTTCATAAAGCCTAAGGGAAGATAAACAAGTAAATGAATCTTTAAAACACAGTATGATGCAGGGCACATTCGGGGAAACAGGTGCTGTGAAAGCTCAGAGCAGAGCTACACAACCCGCTTGTGGGCTCAGGGAAGAGCTCTCAGAAGAAATGTCATGCCAAGTAAGATCCGAATAATGATGTAGGGTCACAGCAATATTGGAATCTTGGGTGCCAGGCTGAGAAATATGAACAGTGTAGAATAAGTTAGGTTGTTTGCATTGAAATTTGAACAAAGAAATGATATGATCCAAACAGTTCTTTATGACGTCTGATCTTGCTGCTACATTGGATGAATGTGAGTAAGGGAGAAACTGAGTTGGGGAGACCAGTTAGCACACTTTTGGTAAGAAGTAGTAAGTGTTTGAACAATTTTGTCCGGAACAATTTAGAGAAATGGATAGATCTTAGACGTACTGCAGTTATAGACCTGGGAGAATTTGTCAACCAATTTTATTTTAGATGGGAAAAAGAAAAGAATGAAAAGATTGTGAGCCTAAGTAACGTGCAATTTGCAAAGAGGAAATTTAAGGCAGGAGGATGCTTGGAATAGAGGGAGGTTGAGATGTGTGTCTGTGCTCTAGAGAGAGAGCTGGGGAGACCAGCTTGGATGCATTGCATTTGAGATGCCAGAAGGATATCTTGACAGGAAGTTTCAGATAGACAGAGTTTTACAGTTTGGGAGAGAGAGAATGCCAGAGCTGGAAGTAAAGATCTGGAAGTCTTATACCACGTGGAAATATTGATCACAGACATGAAACCAGATGAGACTGACAAATGACACGACATATAGAGAAAAACAAGTAAAAGCAAGCCAGTAGTGAGACCTGGGGGCAGGGACAACATTTAGAGGGGTAGGAGAGCAGGCGGAAAAGACAGAGAGGAGCAGAGAGGAGCAGATAAAGAGAGGGAAGAAGAAGCTGCCAGAAAGTCATTAGAGCAAAGTTTCAGGAAAAACGGGCAATGGGTCCACTGTGTCAGATGCGATCAGAGGTTCCAGTATTGGAGCTGTGCTTGGGAGTTGTGCTAGTATTATGTGTGTACCACCTTGGGACAGGCAATGTGTGGGGAGAGAATAGCTAGAATTGATACTGCTTTCTTTGATATTTCCCCCAACGTCAGCTTCCTGTGTACTGGGGTAATTAACATTTTAAGTCAGGTGCCGTAAGCACATTTTTGTTAGAGCCAAGACTTTAAAAACCAAACCATTTGAAAATGGTCATTGGGGTGCAAAGATTCTGTGGTTCTGCCTTAGTGTCTCTATATAAAACAACTTATTTTAATGACAACCTGAGCTAGAAAATGTATATTAAAGTATTAGATAAATACTTTAAAAGCAAAATGTTCTTGATTAAAAAAAAAAAATGCTTGGGACAGCACAAAATGAAACTAAGAAAAAGGTGTTGAAAACTAGGCAGAGGCAAACAGATGCCCACTTTTTAAGCAGGTGTTCATCTCAAGCAGATGAGAGGAAGCTGCCTGTCTGGGGGTAGTGGCCTCTCTTTTGAAAATTTTCCTACTAAAATCTGCGTTGAGTTGATATGTAGTCGTATCCAACCGGATCCAGATTTGTCATTTCATCTCTCAGGCAAGTGTCCGTCTCATATCAACTTCCTTCTTCAGTAGTATGGTCATATACCCCTTTTGCCCTGTTGTCCTGGTGTAATTACCAATAGCGCCTCCTTTCACTTTCAGATATGTCCCAGAGAGGATGTTAAATTATATGTTCATTCTGCTCCTAGGTCCCTCATACACTCAGTGGAAAAATAATAGTGAAGTTTGAGGGTTCTGACATTCAAATGGACTGGAATTTGAATCCACATTCTGTCATTTTCGAGCTTGGTTTTGGGATTTGCTTCTTGCTATGGCAGAAGATTCTCGAGATTTGCTCTTTAACCTCTCTGGACTTCAGTTACCTCAAATGATAAATGAGAATAATTATAGAACTTACTGTATAGGGTTATTGTAATGAGTTAATGTCCATAAAGGGTCGAAACACTTTGCTTGGAACATATAGAAACACATGATAAATGTTACCAGTTATTATTATCATGATTATTATTGTCATCCCCCATCCAGAGCACTTCCACAGACTGGGGTTTATTTGGAGCTGTGGGTTTTTCAGCTTACAAGGGAAGTGCCCCTCTCTCTATGCCAAAAACTCCGCTGCTGATGACGTTTCCCCTGGTGTTAGGTGCAGTTAGGAGACCCCTTAATCATTTTTCACCTGTATGGGTTTATCCCAACATTATGCTTGCTACTGCCTCCATGGTAATCAGTAATAGCTCCTGGACCCACTCTGAAGTGAGGATAGAAATAGAAGCAACAATTGTAAACATGCTCAATAAGCTACAGAACCTGCATTCTGAGTTCACATCATATACATTTATCAGGCATTTCCTTATCTTCACATGTATTGTTACACGTATAACGATATGAATCTTGGAAGAATAAAGTCTTTTTCATACAGTTCTGTGAAATGTCTTCTCGGACCTGAAATCCAAGTCCTCTAACTTTGTTTGCTGCCACTCTAAGGGATCAAGTTAGCTGCAAATATCTAAAAACTGAACCAAATTACTCTGTGGATTTTTTCACTATCTCAGAAGTCTGAAAATATGCAAGCTATTCATTGCCGTATACAGATTCCGCTATCAGTTCAGGCCACAAGTCTGTGTCTCAAGAATTGTATGACACACATAATGTAATAGGACTAACATCACTCTTGCCTTTTTAAGCCTCTTTCTGCAGAAGGTCTTATTACCAGATCCTCTTTAGTGCATGAAAGAATTAGATCATTAGAGTCACACTTACTGAAAGTATATGCTGCTTCAGCATCACCAGTTGCCAGTGTCATGTCTGATTTTAAGAGCTAATGGATTGCTGATACCGTTATACGTCATGGAGTGCAAGGTACTTTTAAGATTTCTACATGTATGCTTCGAATTTCTCTCACATCTCGTCTGCATGGATGTTGTTAATGTTTGTGGACATTTGTGATCACCTATGAGAAAGGGAGTGAGTAAACCCAGGGGTGTTTCCTTTCTGTTAGGATTACCCCGTTCCTGTTTGGTTTCAGTTAGGGGCAGATGGGGGGCAATGTGTGAGTCCCTGGGGTGCTGGCCATACTCATCAGAGGCCTGCAGTCCTCCGGCAAATACCAATTTCCATTGTGCTTCCAGATAGTCTCTACTGCTGCACTCTGTTCCCCCCACCCCCTTCCACGCTTAAAGCGTCATCTGGACAAGAAGTGGATCATAGCAAGAAGCGAAAATCCCTCTTAAATTTCAGGTTCTATATGTATTTGCCCAACAATATATTATTCTCTGTTCAGGAGACTATAGCAACTCACTGTTCTGACTGATACATCTCATCTGGTTGTCTGAGTCTTGCCCACCACAGACAAAGAGTGCATCATTTTCCCAAAATACTCATAAGCAGGGAAGTGATTAAGAATCCATCCTTTCACCAAGAGGGACCTAAGGGTGAATGTTATGTTTGCCACTGATGAATTGGAAAACTTCAGGTATGTCCCTGAATTTCCTCATCTTCAAACCTGTGGTCATAACAGTAGCCACTACCAACAGCTGCAACAAAGATTACACGAGATAAGACGAGCACTTCATCCAGGGTCTGGCACGCAAGTGTTCAGTTACTGCTGGCTGGTACAATATATTAACCTATCATTTAAGTGGAAAGTTTTCATTCTCATAGCAATAGGTTGTAGCCTAGACTGAGACCTGCCATTAGGGTGAACCGTTCTTCCCCATCACAGCAGGCCAGACTTGGTCGAGAATATAATTCAGACCCTCTTCAGTCCTCTGTCTTCAGAAATACCATCGCTCTGAAGATAGCGAGTAGAGAAGAGCTGATGACAAGTTACTGAGCTGGAAATAAAGGGGTAAAAAGAATGCATTTATGAACACATGAGTTTTCAGAAACCTCTCAGCATGTCTATGGGACTTTATTTGGTATCAGTGCCATCTGTTTGCCGGATGTCTCTGACAGAAATGTGTCCATGAATTTGGACTCTTCTTTTTTTTCCCCCCTCAGCTGTGCACTGTAGCCAGATGTTCTTGTGTTTCAGAAGCAACCACATCCATCAAGCTCTTTGCGAGACCGGATCATTCATGCTTGTGTAACTTCATTTCTCCAGCAGTGAGACTAGTGGGGTTGTTTATCTACTTTTTCCCCCTGATTTTTTTCTCACGTTGCTTCAAATTAAATTAAAAGCCAACACAGTCACTGATTAACCAAGGGTGGCACATTTGTAAACTTGGATTTGCCAGGTTGCCAGTTGAGAAAAATCCCTCTACACTCTTTGCCAAAACTGTGTTTACCAGGCACCATTGGTGTCCTGGCAGTGCTACTTGGGTTTTGTCAGAACATAATGTAGCTGTGTAAAAGATGTCCTTCAGAGATGTTAGCTGACTTGCGTTGTTCCCAGACTTAAATATGCTGTGAACTAATTAACACCAGTGTGAGAGTAACTACTCAAATATCATTACCTTGCAAATAACAGCACACAAATTTCTGTGCACGGGTTTCTGTCTCCTAAAAAGAGAAGGATGATGGTTGTTATCACAGGAAGAGAAAATATTGGGACAGTAAAGCATTGGCGTCTGCTAACAGGCAATCTCTCATTCCAGTTCCTAACAAGCTTGCAAACTCCAGGGTAGAGACATATTATCAGAAATGCATGTTAAAAATACTGCAGGGCTTCCCTGGTGGCGCAGTGGTTGAGAGTCCGCCTGCTGATGCAGGGGACATGGGTTCGTGCCCCGGTCTGGGAAGATCCCTCATGCTGCGGAGCAGCTGGGCCCGTGAGCCATGGCCACTGAGCCTGTGCCATCCGAAGCCTGTGCTCCGCAATGGGAGAGGCCACAACAGTGAGAGGCCTGCGTACCACCAAAAAAAAAAAAAAAAAAAACCTGCTACAGCTAATCAATGAATTTGGTAAAGTTGAAGGATACAAAATTAATGCACAGAAATCTCTTACACTCCTATACACTAATGATGAAAAATCTGAAAGAGAAATTAAGGAAACACTCCCATTTACCATTGCAACAAAAAGAATAAAATACCTAGGAATAAACCTACCTAGGGAGACAAAAGACCTGTATGCAGAAAACTGTAAGACACTGATGAAAGAAATTAAAGATGATACCAACAAATGGAGAGATATACCATGTTCTTGGATTGGAGGAATCAATATTGTGAAAATGACTATACTACCCAAAGCAATCTACAGATTCAATGGAATCCCTATCAAATTACCAATGGCATTTTTTACACAACTAGAACAAAGAATCTTAAAATTTGTATGGAGACACGAAAGACTCCGAATAGCCAAAGCAGTCTTGAGGGAGAAAAAAACGGAGCTGGAGGAATCAGACTCCCTTACTTCAGACTACACTACAAAGCTACAGTAATGAAGACAGTATGGTAGTGGCACAAAAGCAGAAATATAGATCAATGGAACAGGATAGAAAGCCCAGAAATCAACCCACGTGTCTGTGGTCAACTAATCTATGACAAAGGAGGCAAGGATATACAATGGAGAAAAGACAGTCTCTTCAATAAGTGGTGCTGCAAAACTGGACAGCTACATGTAAAAGAATGAAATTAGAACACTCCTTAACACCAACACAAAAATAAACTCAAAATGGTTTAAAGACCTAAATGTAAGACCAGACACTATAAAACTCTTAGAGGAAAACAGGAAGAACACTCTTTGACATAAGTCACAGAAAGATCCTTTTTTGACCCACCTCCTAGAGTAATGGAAATAAAAACAAAAATAAACAAATGGGACCTAATGAAACTTCAAAGCTTTTGCACAGCAAAAGAAACCACAAACAGGATGAAAAGACAACCTTCAGAAAGGGAGAAAATATTTGCAAATGAAGCAACTGACAAAGGATTAATCTCCAAAATATGTAAACAGCTCATGCAGCTCAATATCACAACAACAAACAACCCAATCCAAAAATGGGCAGGAGACCTAAATAGACATTTCTCCAAAGAAGACATACAGATGGCCAAGAGGCACATGAAAAGCTGCTCAACATCACTAATTATTAGAGAAATGCAAATCAAAACTACAGTGAGGTATCACCTCACACCGGTTAGAATGGGCATCATCAGAAAATCTACAAACAACAAATGCTGGAGAGGGTGTGGAGAAAAGGGGACCCTCTTGCACTGTTGGTGGGAATGTAAATTGATACAGCCACTGTGGAGAACAGTATGGAGTTTCCTTAAAAAAACTACAAATAGAATTTCCATATGATCCAGCAATCCCACTCCTGGGCATATACCCTGAGAAAACCATAATTCAGAAAGACACATGCACCCCAGTGTTCATTGCAGCACTATTTACAGTAGCCAGATCACGGAAGCAACCTAAATGCCCATCGACAGACGAATGGATGAAAAAGATGTACATATATTCAATGGAATGTTACTCAGCCATGAAAAAGAATGAAATTGGGTCATTTGTAGAGATGTGGATGGACCTAGAGACTGTCCTACAGAGTGAAGTAAGTCAGAAAGAGAAAAACAAATATCGTATATTAATGCATATATGTGGAATCTAGAAAAATGGTACAGATGAACCGGATAGCAAGGCAGAAATAGAGACAGATGTAGAGAACAAACGTATGGACACTAAGGGGGGAAAGCGGGGATGGTGGTGGTGGTAGTGGTGGTGGGATGAATTGGGAGATTGGGATTGACATGCATACCCTAATATATGTAAAATAGATAACTAATAGATCCTGCTGTATAAAAAAATTAAATTAAATTAAAACCTTTTTAAAAACAAGATGTAAACGAGAGTATTATGTGTATATGATTTAGCTTCCATGTGTTAAGCCAAGTACAGCATTAGAAACCTGGGACCAGAGGCTCTTCATTTTCCACTCAATGGAATAACTTATTTTGTCTAACCACTCCGTAAAATCTAGAGTCAGCAATGCTTGATTTACAAAAACATGAAAATGAAAGCTATATCTAAGTTTTCTGGTTTATCAATAGAACTGATTATTTGCAAATATAGATTCATAAAGTCATACACTTGATTAAAATTTTACATGCCAGATACAAGATGTAACAGTGCATTACTTTCTAAATGCTTTATTCATTGAATGGAACACAATGAATGCCCATTCATCTTGGTTAAAGTACTCACGCAAAGGTACTCATGCACACATGCATATCACAAAGTATCAGCACTGGAAAAAGCTGCTGTCTAAAAACTTTCCAGTATTGCCAAGTTGGTTACAGGGAGGCATGAATCAATAGCAGCATAGCTCAATGTTTCATTGAGAAAGTTGCAGAATATGGCTTAAGCCTTGGTATAACCATTCCCTTTGCAGCAAGGGTGTGTTTCATATTAATAGCTTAACACACTTGTGCCTCTTTCCATACCATAATTATCACTGTGCCATGTGATCAAACACTGTCATGGTGAGGGTAAGGGGAGGGGCATTTATTAGTGTTAGAACATACAGTGATATACATTAGAGCAAGTCAGCATGCTGAATTTGTTTGAAAAGACTGTGGACAGAAAAAAATGCTATGATTCCAAACAGAAAACTAATTCAGGGAAAGTGGACATCTCTCCAGAAAGCATATAGATCAGAAGAATCAGCTGTTGTCTCTTAAGAGATGGTGAAAATTGCTTTGTCAGTAAGTAAGGCTAAGTTAGTGGTATGAGTTTTCTAGTGAGGCTATTCATTGTATTAAAAAGTGCAATTTTAACCACAAAAATTTTTAGAATATAAAGTTATATTTTTTATGAACAGCCCTTCTGTGGAATGTCCTTTTACTAAATAGATTTATTTTCTTACTTTCAGACAACTCCAGTTTATTGCTTGCTAAATTAGAGAAGTATAATTCCAGAGTCACCTACAATGAGGAATCTGATCACAGTTAATTTAACATGGCCTCATTAGTATCTACCCACATCTCTAGGAAACTGAAGTTTTCTAAAGGCACACATTGAACTATAGTAGAGCAAACATCCTTAAGTTAAATGACCAGTGAATCCATTTATTCGCTTCTTATCACCTATTCAGAGAATCCTGGTTACAACAAGATGTCATCATTCTGTTTCCTTAGGATTAGCTTAAGCATGGTTTTTCGCCCTCTCATCTCTCACTCCCACCAGTTTTATATTTCCTTACCTAGAAATTTCAAGTTAACACTAAAAATGCCCCCAAATGATTTTATTTCTGTTCTTCCTTTGGGGATATTGCTTCAAGGTGGCCCTGTCTTTATATTTTGATGACCAAGTATAAAGTGAGGGCAACAAAACAAGAGAAACCAGAGAGGAATACAGTCGCAATCAAATTAACTGTTGTAGGTGATGCATCTGAATGAACCAAACTTCACGTAGTATTTAAACTGACTGAGGAGAGTATCATTTGGAAATTAAGAATGAGAACTTTTAATCAGCAATGATCATACATTAAAACTTTTACATAAAAACATTCACTTTTGCTGGCCTGCAGGATGATACCAGACTCTTTTCTCTCTCCCTCATCAATCCTCCCATGAGACTCTGTTTTGTTTAATTTATGTGGCTGGCTTGCAGATCTGAACTAACTGAGAAAAGGGCTGTTTCTAAGGGTAGTAAATCAAAATAACATCACAGTCACTTCAAACAATGTTTTTGAAATTCAACTTCAGAACAAGTAGTTCAGACTACAAATACTTTTAGCTTCACACCAGTTTTCCTTCTGAACTACGTGTTCGGTGACCTTCTGCAAAGCAACTACAAGGGCAATTTCATTTCCATAGGTTACATTGACCTTGCAGAAGTGAAGAATCAAAAAAAAAAAGAATGAAAAGAAAGAATAAAACAAGCCTTTTTGGTTTGGGCCTGGAAACTAAATAAGCACCAGATAAAAATCACAGTACAAGTGAGTGTCATTGAAATAAAGTGACTTGTTTTTATCACAAGTCTAGTTTCAGTGAAGTCCACTCTCATCTTTATTCATTCTACAGGTTGTAGATAATGCATGACCATATTAAAATTCTCTTCTTGATCTGAATCTCCGTATCTCTGGTAGACAAGCTGGGTCCTAACAGCTTGATTGTATGTGTGTTGATTTTTAAAAGACAACAACATGAAACCTTTAAAGCTGGAATTTCCTGATTATTTCAGGCCAAGTTCTATATACTACACAAATCTTGCCCAGCAGCTTTAGAGAGCAGCAGTAATTGAATTAAATGACTTGGAGTGAATAGTAGAAGTAAGGGAATTAGGGGATCTGGGCTGTTTTTCGGTAAACTATTACTGAAGTGTAATACACATACAGAAAAGAACAAAAATGTTAACTACTCAGTGTGATGAATTTATACAAAGTCAACACACTCTCCTAACTTCACTATCAACCAGATGAAGAAATAGAACATTAACCATCACCCAAGAAGCCTCCCCGCATTCCCTGCCCATACATGCAACTTCCCCGAAGTAATCACTTCTCATGACTTCTATCACCATAGTTTTGTTTAGCCAGTGTTTGAAATCGATAGAAACAGAATTATTCAGTGCGTAATTTTTTGTGTCTGGCTTCTTTCACTATATAGTATGTTCACAGAGATTCACTCTGGTTGTTGCCTGTGATAGTAGGTTGCTATTCTCTTTGCTGTACAGTATCCTGTTGTAAATATCTACAATATGTCAAATGTCCATTAATATCTGGACTCTTACAAGTAGTGCTATGATCATCTTTGTTTTGGCACAGATACAAGGGCACTTCTGTTGAGCATATACTTTGGGGTCATGAAGTGTGCATATTGTACACATTAGTAGATACTGCCAAAGTATTTCTCAGAGCAGCGTTACTAGTTCACACACCCATCAGAAGTGCATGAGGCTTCCAGTTGCCCCATGTACTCACAATCTCTTGGTATTGCTGGTCTTTGCTATTTTAGCCAGTTGATGGGTGTGTAGGAGGTTCACATTTTAGTTTTAATTAGAATTTCCCTGACAACTAATGAAGGTGGACAATTTTCACATGCCTATAGGTCATTTGGAACTGCTTGTTAAAATCTTAAATCTCAGTTTTCTACTGTCATGTCTTTTTGTTATTGATATGTAGCTCTTTATGTGTTTCCAGTATGTTTTTGTTATATATATGTATTGCCAATGTCTCTGTAGCCTGCCTTGTCACTTAATGGTGTCTTTTAATAAGCACACATTTTAATTTAAATTTTGTCCATTTTACCAAAATTTATCTTATGATTAGTAATTTTGGGGGTCCTATTTAAGAAATCATTTTCTACCCAAATTTCATGAAAATGGTCTGTTGTTACATTCTAGGGGCCCTAAGGTTTTTACTTTTTTCATTTAGCTCTATAAGCCACCTTGAAATATGAATTCTATTGATTTTTCCTCTATAAATATATGTCTCACTCAACATCATTCATTAACAATACAATCTGTTCCCTCACTGCATTGCAGTGACATCTCTGCTATACTTCAGGAGACTGTATATTTGCCAGTCTATTTTTGGATTCTCGATGCTATTCTGTTGGCCTATTTGTCTATCGTTAGGCCAGTACCACACTATCTTAATTATAAAGTTTTTACAATAAGTTTTGGTATCTGGTATTGTAAGTTCTCCAACTTTGTTTTTCCTCAAGATAGCCTTTCATTTACATATACATTTTTGAATAAGCTTGACAGTCTCCCCCCTGCCCCCACTGCAGCAATGCAACAAAATCCTGAGATTTTGATAGGAATTGTGGTAACTATATGAATTAATTTGGGGAAAATTGAAACCTTGAAAATATTGAGTCTTCAATCTGTAAACATGGAATATGCTTGTATTTATTTAGATGTTCTTTAATTTCTCTCATTAGTGTTTCTAATTTTCACAGCAGAAGTCTTGCACATCTTTCCTAGGTATTTGACAGTTTTTAATTTTTGAGCTATTGTAAACAGTATATATTATTTTTAAATTTAAATTTTGTAATCATTTGTTTCATTTGATCCATTTTTCCCATAGCTCATCACTGAAAAGTTTAGTCTACTATAAAATATCTTAACTGAAAGTGGAAATTGAGACTTAGATTAGAAGTGGCTATATTAACAGGATTAGTTTTGTTACATATGAAAAGAGAAAGTTGCTCTGCAGAAACACATTATATTGCCCTATAGTGATCCTAAAGATAATTATGGGAGAGAAAGTGAGGGATTTTTGCTCAGGTCTGGGAATCTCTCTTACCATGAGACTATGTGGGCATTCACAGCAAAACTCAAAGTAAAGGGTTAAGTAGACTAAATCAGTGGCTACAAATGAGGGTGCAATAAAATGGGTATGTAACTACCCCACCATGCAAAACTCCTTCAGTGTAAATAAGCCAAACTGCTAGTTATTTATTTGCTGCTCTGTCATTATCCTGTGTGCATCCACCTCTAATAGGGGCTGTCAGAATCATATATGGTTTGTGTGTTGTGAGGTGCTGGATCTCTCCTAAGTAGCTCCTGTCAGTTGTGAAACTAACTGCTTAGGGGACAAGAACAAGGAAAAAATAGTACCTTGATTGAAGTGATTAGAATGGGGTGATGGAATGTGGGGATTGGAGAGAAATGGAGGGGAGACAGCATAGAAGCATAAAGAATTAAAAATTGTGCACTATGTGGTTGATTCCATCTGTTTTGTAGCTTGAGTGGTAAGTCACACATTTAAATAATAGAAATCTTATTATTATTTTCTTCCCAGCTAATACGCATGGAATTTGTATAACAAAGCCTGCAAAATAAACTCCAGCCCAGGGCACAATCTTCTTGAAGCCCACAAAAAGTAAATTTGTTATGTAAATAAATTTTCCACACACTTTATATGTACTTCCAACAATAAAAGCAAATATATGAGTTGTGCAGAACAAGCGTAACTCTCATCTGATGGGGAAACTGGCACTCGAGGAAATTGATGACCAATGCCTTGATAAAAAGCTGGATTCCAGGACTCTGGGATTTTGCTTTAAAATTCTTTTATTAAAACCATACTGATATTTTTATTTTATTCCTTCTAGGAATGCCTCTTGGCATTTCAAAACATAAAAGTAGTAATCTTAGAATATCTCTGAAGTGCATCAAATACCTACGCTGCTTCTTACGTTGTAAGCATTTGTCTACTTTTGAATATTTCATCAACATTTTCACAGGAACTCCCTCTGGGTAGTATCTTTTCTAAGCCTAGTATTTTGATTTTTGCTGTCTCTCAGAGGGCAGAAAAATGAACAGCAACCCAACTACATGGAAGACGGAATGGGGCCCTTCTTTGATGATGGAGCATAATTAGTGACATAAGCAAATGGCTAATTAGATCCAAAGCAGCTTCTAAAATGTTAGAAAGAAACGATTGAAACATAATCAGAGTGCAAACAATCATAATTGACAAACATGCACTAGACTCTTGACGCACTGAAAATATAGCTGAAAAACTGAGGGCTATTTCAGGCAAACCCTAAATCAGATTAATAATATTTATTGTTCCAGCAGCCATGAGAAAGCTAAGACAAGAAGCAATATAAACAAATAGGGATGAAACTACTGAGCTGTGAGTCTAGCGATGTGATTTCTCAGTCACCACTCTACTAATGACTGTGTGACCTCAATCAAGACCAGCCACATACTCATCTCTAAAATGAGAGTGTTTGGTTTGATGTCATCTAGTATCCTGGCCAGCTCAAAGGTTCCTATGATCTCGTGACCCAGTGGGGAGAAGAGAGGCAGAGGCATAACGATATTTGATGATGACTCTAAAAGAGCTTCTGACTGTTTGCCTCATTTGGATGTATTTTCCCATTTGCAAAGCCTGGCAATGAGGTTTAAAGGCCACATGCTGAAAGGATTTGGGGGAAAATATTTGGAATATTTATATAAACTCTTTGAGATATTATGTGGAATATAAAAATGTCTGTGACACAGTCCATGTCACAGAGGCGTGTTCACTCTCCATGGGAAAGACGTTCTGTACAAATACACAATAATGTTGTAAAAATCCAAATAAGCCTGAATGAAGTGCTAACATTACAGAAGTATACATATTGGCTGCTATAGGGATTTGGAGATACATGATCTACAACTGGAGGAGCCCTGAAGTTGATCTTGAAGGAGAGGCTTGGAGAACAGACATCAGGATGGACAGATGTATCGAATATAGTACAGACTTTTGATGGGAACAGGATCATCAAGGGAGTGAATCCATAGAAATGAAGGTGACATCTCCCAGGACTAGTGAGAAGAAAGGCCTCTTGGATTAGAGAGACTGTTAACAGCACTAGTGGGAGGTAGGATTGGAAGAATCAGGGAGCATCCATACATTATACATGTTCAGGCTGAAGAAGATGGACTTTTCTTGATAGTTAGTGGGGAACTAGCAATGGGAAGGGATTATAGGAGACAACTTAATATTTAGAAAGATCAAACAAGGGCCAATTGGAAGAACTGATTAAATGAGACAAAGACAGGTGGCAAGAGTCAAGGTAGACATCTATTGCAATTGTCGTGTATAGGTGAAGACCCTCAAGCATTAGAAATGGAAAAAATCCAATATTGAAGGAGCTTCTTCACTAACTCTCTCTTCTTTCCTCTTTCCCTTCCTGGTCTGAATAAACCTCTGGGTAATGAGGTAATATAGATAAAAATATGTTTTCACTCACCAAGCCAAATAAATTATCCCAGCACCTAGTGGTGGTCTTTGGTTGGATGAGATAGAAATGTAGAATTGATTTTGTAGCTTGTCTCATGGGGGCCTCTGGGAAAATAATTCGTTGGGGTGACCTTTTGTTTTCACATGATTATGGGGATATGACCCAAATCCCCACCCTGAGTTCAAAAAGAAAACAAATTCTCTTCATTACTTTGTTGGCTCCCCTCACTTCTTGATCTCAGCCAACTTTTTCCAGGGTCTCCTTCTATCTGCTCTCCTCCCACGATAATAGTCTTGTATGTTTTGTTCCCTTGGAGCCAAAGACACACTCTTTATGTGGTGAAAAAGGGTAGATTCACCAAAGTCACTCTGGACTAGCTGTCCATAGCCCAGTGATAATAGTTCCACTATCTAAAAGAAAAATGTGAATTTTAACACAAACACTCCCATGATGATTCAGCCTTAACTCTTGCCAGAGGGAGGGCTGCGCCATTTTTTTCCCTCTCCCCAGCACGCAGGCTGCTGTGAAGAAGCATCTGCTGTCTAATTCTTTTCTATATTAGGATAAAATGTTTTTCAGCTTGCTGATTTCAAGCCCTGAGGAAAAGGGGGGAAAAAGAGTTTCTCATAAAGTGTTCATTGCACAATCAATCGGTCTGTGTCCTGGGAACCCCAGGCACGTGTTCAGGGACTAAGCCCCAAGAGCAACACCTCAGAGATGATGGGGTCAGGAGCTGGACAGGATGTGCTCACTCTGGGGGTACAGATGGTATCTGTTCAGCTAGAATTCTTCCGCTGTGATTGCTTTAACACCCAGATCATTTTAACCAGCTTCTTATCACAGTTGGGAGGGCCAGCATACTTTTCTTAAAGAATAACCAGACACAGTTTTTAATTTTCACAGTTCAAATAAGGGATTGGGAGAGCCAGCTGAAAAGAGTGGGGTCTAGGAATAAAAATACTCATTCAGAGATGGACGTGTCCTTGAGAATACATCTAAAAAGCAAGCTGAGGGAGAAAGTATTGGGGCAGTATTTCCCTATCGGTTCCTTCTGTACCCCGCCCTCATCCCCAAACCCAGGGCTGCTTTTGATGAGAATAAGGGCACGACACCCACAATAAGATTCCTGGCCCAGAGCAGGGGTTGGAGACCGAAGGAGGTGAGAACGCTGAGGACGCATCGACATGCTGAAGGCTATTGGCCTTTCTGTCTCATGAGAAGACTACATAGGAAAACTTGAGGAAAGTTTCAGCTTTCTGTGTGCCAGTGACCTGGCTCACAGCAAGTGCTGGCGAGCGGCAGTGCACCCCTGGGTGTCATTGAGAAGTGAACCGGGAGCTATCCCACTGCCCAGAATATCTCCTGGGAAACAATCCCGTCTGCAGGGCTGTGAGCCAAGTTCTTGGTTTTGAGTTTGTAATATAGTAATAGTAATAATAACAATTCTCATTGTTGTGGTTGCTATGATTTTGTCAAACGGGTCCATTTGACATATTTCCTATCACACTGTGAACGCCCTCATGGACATGGGAATATAGCTGCTGAACGTGCTTTAAACTAGCAAATCTCATATATCTCACTGCTTGCAATTATTACTTAAGGACCAGAGAGAATGCAGCCTACTTTTTTGTTCAATAAGATAGATTTTTTTAAAAAAATTTAAAAAATAAGATAGACTTTAAAGCCAAAGTGAGGCATATCACAATCAAGAGGACTTTTTTTTTTTTTAAGTCAAGGTAACGGAGGAAGAAGGTGTTTATTAAGTGATAAAGTCTGGACTTCTTTACAAAGCCCAGACTCTATGCTTCCAGTCAGAACATACCAGTTCTCAGAGGTTTTACAATGCAGCTCTCAAAAGACTTCCCTTTTGGTTGTGGGCAATGCACAGATTTCAGCTTCTTGCTCCCTGGTTAGGGTTGATGGGCCAGGGAACAATTTTTATTAGGTTTCAACGCATCTGTGGTACTTAAATACGGGACTGAAATAGGCACTTGTTCCGTGCTGTAGGGTGATAAGTTGCATTAATTTTTATTTTAGTCTGTCTCCAAACATGGCTTTCATAGACTAATAAAAAAGCAATTTTTATAAGTTCACAAAAAACAATGAACACAGTCGAGCATAAATATCTTACAACCATGGCCAGAGGAAAATTATGAACTAAAAAAATCTGCTGAAAGTGACACAAAAGGACAATACCTAGATGCTTCCTTCTCAAGGTAAATTAAACTCTCACCTAAATGGAAGATTCTGTAATGTGAATTTCCACTAGTGATTCCTCCCTGCTCTCATCCCACGACAGCTGGAACTCTGTCGCCCTACCCTTCACTAATTTATGCCATCATACTCTTTAAGATCAGCCTCAAAAATTCAGCTCTTTAGGAGTAATATCACCCATTAATACAAGTCCTCACATTTCCATATAAGCATATAAGCATAAGTATATTCAGAATATACTGGAAAACACTAAAACCTTAATAGGAAATCTTTCAGGACTCCATTGTCATATCTCTGGAGAGATATTTTATAAATGTGTGGGCAGAATCTCTCAGACAATAAAACATGTAAAGTAGACTCTGAACAACCCTCTTATCAAAGCTATCCCTGATGGTTTTTATATAGTGGTAGCTACTACATTGTTATATAATTATAATGCTATGTGAAATATATGGTCTCAATTAACATTTAACATTATGTACTGAATTTCCCCAAAAGTTAAAAAAAAATCAGTGACTCATCCAAATCTTTTGTTTACTTAGTGCCAAACATGTGAACATTTGGAAACTTCCAGATGACTGACAATGATGTTGACTTTTGATTCTGCCAGTCTGGGCTCATGAGGTTACCCTTTAAGTTTGAAGCATAAATCCTTGCTTTCACTACTTCTGTAAATTTTATGTCTCAGCCACATGATTAGGCTGATTTTCCATTGCTTCAATACTCCATGCAAAAGGAAAAGAAGCGTGTCAGCAAACAAAGTATTCAAGAATATCAATTTTAATATACAACTTTCACCTTAGACAAAGCATGTTGACTTTCTTAGGCCTTAAGTTGGTTAAAGTTTCCTAACCTCATTGTCAAGGTGTTTTGTTTGTTTTTTAGAAAAATAAAAGTAGTACCTAGAATTCAGTTAGAGATCTTACCTTTGGTAGGAATCACAATATACCGTTGTATTTGACATTTTCTCCACTCTGTACCCCTTAGTGGAAGCATGAGGGGGTGGGGGGTATTGGAAGCTATTCCACAATTTCTATACAGGAGAGACTTGAGTTCAAGAGTACTTGCCTGAAAGCTGGCTTTTCTAGCAAGTACATCATTTCACGTCAGTTGCATGTTTATTTTGAGAAGCTTTGGAGGACTTTCTGGAGATTATGAGGAAAATTGTCTCTACTACTTAAGGTGATGCTAGCAGCTAAAATTCCAAAATCTCAATGGCTTAATACAATAAAAGTTTACTTTTTATTCATATAACAGCCTAATGCGTATTTCTGACAAGTGGCTTTTCCTCAAGTACTAATTCCTGGCTCAGGCTCCTTCTATCCTAGAGCTTCAGCATCTTTAACAAACGGCTTCTAAGGACACCAAGTTTTCAGCATCAAGCTGTGAAAGGGGAAGAGGAAGGAGGGGTTTCCTTTTGAATAGATCAGGCCTAAAAGTGGTGTATCCCCTTGGCTGGGACTCATTAACATGGCTAGGAAGTGTAGTCTAGCTGTGTGTCCAAGAATAATTTTTTTTTTTTTTTTTTTTGCGGTACGCGGGCCTCTCACTGTTGTGGCCTCTCCCGTTGCGGAGCACAGGCTCTGGACGTGCAGGCTCAACGGCCATGGTTCACGGGCCCAGCCGCTCCACGGCAAGTGGGATCTTCCCGGACCAGGACACGAACCCGCATCCCCTACATCGGCAGGTGGACTCCCAACCACTGCGCCACCAGGGAAGCCCCAAGAATAATTTTAAATGGGTTTGGTGATCAGCCAGCAATCTCAGCTACAAACTTCAGCTCCAGCCTCCAGGTCTTGATCATTCCACTGAAAGGAATGTGAGGCATAAACATTAGCATCAAGCTTCTGTCTCCCAAGTACCCACCTTAGACGTATCTGTGAAGGCCATGAAATTCCCCAAAAGCCCAGCAGCCTTGAAGAGGCCTTTCCCCTGAGTGTCTCCTGTCCACCATGCTCTACTGCACTTCCTGATTCATAAGTCCATGCCTCTGTAGGGATCACCGGCCACCAGGGATGACATTTAAAAGATTGGACTCATTGTACACAGGGAGTTATATTTCAGATCCCCAAAACTGAGTCTTCTTATTTCCTTTTTCTCCTGACTTGGCATTGATTTTCTTCATGCTTGAATGAGCTTTATAATTCTGCCAAGGTGGAAGTTCATATTTGCAACTTTTTTCTTTTTCATTTCAACACAAAACGAAAGCTAAAACAGTCTGATTAATTTTCAAGAGCTCGAAAAGGTTAGTTTTTTCCACCCCCATATAATACAAAAATGGATGTGCTAATTTAGCTGAAGTGTTATGAAATATGTACTACTGGGTTGAAACCAAGTATGGAAATTCCATGAACGTTTCCCACTGTGATATCTCTTCAGAGACACCTGTTCACATCCTACCAAACAGATTTCTATTCCAATAATTAAAATGTAAATACATCCAACATCAGTAAAAGAAATTCAGCTACCAATGTTGGGATATCTTAGCTCTCTGAGCAAGTTTGATTCTTTCCAGCAACATCATGCATGACTCTAGTAATGGAGCAATATACTGTACATTTATACATGAAAATTAGCAATAACTGTCAGGTTCTATTATTGTTATCGTCAACTAAAAATTTTAACCTACAGTTACAATTTCACTAGAGTTCAAATGTTCTCCCATGAACACTTTTCAGCAGCCCACTAGCCTTATGAACATTTTGACTCTTAATGAAATGATTAGTGAAAGGACAGTTGCATGTCAGATGTTGTATAACTCCTTGGAAGCCAGTTTCCCACAGCATTTCAAGTTCTTAGAATTCCATTGATGATGTTCTCACACTATGTATGCTCAAAAATTCACTGGCAACACACATCTGTGTTTACCCTTTTAATAATGACAATGTCCACAATAATTTTCATATTCCTAAAGGATTGAGTAATACCTTCAGAACCTTAGAAGGCAAACATGACTTATGTTGGACCTGGAATCATCCTACCATCCATAATAAGAAGAGTCTAAAATTGGAAATCACTTACAAACCGGAAGCAGAAGATTGTCTAAACTGCATATTTCTGGCAAATTAATATAATGGAAGAATCTGCAAAGTTGTGAAAGGAAAGACATAGGCCTGGGTATATGGGGCTTTGGCATTCTTTTTCTGTGTTTATCCAATTTCAATTCAATCAATTCTATTTGAATTAGGGATTTTTTTCAATATACAGTATATACTGTGTGCATCTTGACACTTTTTTAACAACAATAAGTACAGATGGGAGGAATCACAGGATGGGAGAGGACCGTCAGTCTTTGCATGTTGTATAGAGAGGAAAAAAATGTTTGACTCTTGATTATCCTTTCTAAAAGGGTCTTAGGAAAGAAATATAGGTACCATAAAGTAAATTTCCTACAACTCTGCAGTATAATCAGAATCAAAGAACCAGAAAGCATTCGAAACCACACATGTTCAATACAACTACCACCACTCTGCTTCCCACTCTCTTGGCCAATATTGTTAATTGATCACATTAGCCCACTGGGCCCAGATATGAGTACAGAATTGTTCTCAACATAAAGCTTTAGGTATCTATTCCCAACTGACAGTTGACCTAATTTGTAACTCAATATAAAAATCTATTTGTCATTCCTGACATAGGAGATCCCTGGGTAAGAATCTGAGGGAAAGAAAAGGTACAGTCATGATCTTGGAAACTTCTCTGTAGATTCAAGTGGTCATCTCTACAATAGAAGCTGCCCTTTACATTCTGAGGTTATTTTCTTCTAATTTGACTTTGCCTCAAGAAGCTTTGATGCCTTCCTGGCAGGCACATCTGTGATAATCACATGAAAAATAAAGAGCATGACAGAGAAATAAGTTTAACTCTCATTGTCTGTAGCATACACTTTTCCCTATGTTGAAGTCTCACCAGTTATCAAACTGGGATATACAGCCTGTCAAATGCAGTAACCTCATCAAAACAGACTGGGCCACCAACCGTTACAGTGGGGCCCAAGATAGGGTTTCCAGGAGCAAGTGTTCAGGGCTGCTTTCTCTCTTCTGGGTCTTTGAAAAGTGAAAATTTCTGCTGGCCCATAGCTTTTTGGTCAACTGCTTACTGACTGTAAATTAATTCTGAGTCAGACAAAACCAGCACATATACAGAACCACGCGGGCAGCAGCCTTTGTGCTGACATCAAATCTGTCTTATCTTTCTTACTCTTATTTGCCCTGATACCCTCACTAAGTCATTTTTAATTTTTAAAAATCATATAAATATTGTTCTTAGACATCTTAAATCCTTTTTGGCACAAGGAAAGATGTAAATACATAAAAATGAATTAACATATAAATAAATCAAAATTACCACCACTAGCCTTCTTACATTTCACAGTCCACAAATCTACCACAGAAGGTAGTCTGAAAATCGTTTAATTATTTTGCTATTGTGTCTATTAGCCAAAGAGGTCTGTTTTCCAATGTATTCAAGAGAAATGTGTTAAAGGCATGCTAATATACCTAAGAATAACACCACTGATATTTTCAGTCTTACAGTTACATATAGAGGTGCAATGTCCTTCTTTGTACCTTTAAGATATTGTTGGGTCTTTTTTTCCACGTGGAGAAGTTAAAGTTATTAAAGGTATTCTATGATTTAACCAATGTCTCAGAAAACACTAGAGGGGCAAGAAGCTATAAGGAATTGGCTCATGTCTCCAGGGGTTAATATTCCCTTGAGAGAAGACATTATTCCCTCCCTTTCTTTATATCTGTGAAATCTTGCTTTTGACTTGACCAGGCCGAAGAAAATAATGTCTCTCAGGTAACTGATAGACTGTGAAATTAAGTTCAAGAAATCAGATCTCTTGAAGGAGCAGTCCTTATCCCTGAAACCACCCTGCCATCACAGACTCAAAGAAATCTGATTTTGAACTCATCCATCAGTTTTGTTTCCTCTCTATTTGTTTTTGCAGTTGGTGCAAGAAACTGGTGGTTTTGAGATTGGCAGGAAAACGTTCAAGTGAAAACAGAGCTTTCTTGCAGGCATTTTTGCTGGCAATAGTGTCCTTTTCTCCTTTGGGTCCTCAATGCATTTCTCAGTTTTACAGGTATTTTCCTTTTGAAGTCTTCTCACCGAAGCTCTCAGTAGGATTTGTGACATGTGCAACTTGTTGCAGACAAAAGCACTTTCTTTATTCTACACCTGCCAAATATATTGCTTTTTTTACCCGGGTATTTGTAACCACTGGTGGTTCCAACTTTAATGTTGAAATGAACAGGGTTCCATGTTAAAGGAAGCTGCCTATTGTCTGGTTGACAGAGGTGGCTTCTTATCATCTTACATAATAAAATTAAACTTGCTGTTGTGCACACTATGTGTCAGGTGCTTGGTCACTGTGTGTCACATTTTTAGTTCGGAGTCAGACAAAAATAATATGGAGTTATTATTATCATCATTATTAAATAGCTTCAAAAACAATGTCAGAGTAATTAAAAAGTAATTAAATAGGTGACCAAAAACCATATAGAAAATTAGAATTTAAACTCAAGAAAATCTGAATTCAAAATCAGTATTCTATACCATACCCCTCTTACCATAAAGGTTCTCTGAATATGTTTCACTCAGGCTTCAACTTTTCAAAATACAGAGTGTACACTAATCACATGTTGCAGATCTCTTGATCAGAATCACCTTATAGTCTTTACATTCCTCCCCCTTTCAAGGAGAATTGAAAACGTGAAAATACATGGAACTTTACACAGTGTTATACTTGATTTTATCAGTTTTTCAGGGAGCTGCATTTGGGATCTTTAGTCATTTGAAGTGTTCAAATTCAGTGCTACCTTTCAGGAACCAGTGAAAATAAATCAGCAAGTCTTATAGCAGGACTTGCGTACGTTATTTTTCAAAGCACTGTCTAATATGATTGGCATATTAATCAGATTAGGAACTTCATTTGGACTTAAGTGATTCTAAGTATTTTCTTTTTAATATTTTGTGGAATTTTTAGAGATATTTGAGGGAGTTTTGCCTTCCATGCTTGATTTTAATTTAAATAATTTTGTCATGTCTACCTGCATTTTCTTTTATATTCCATTTTCTTCTTCCTTGTTTTATTTTTTTTTCTTTTTTGCATCTGTGAACTATAGTTTGATCTAATAAGAGTGATATGGAGCTTATTAAATAAGAAAGTGTCTGTCAACTGGAATCAACACTTGCCCAATGTAGTTTTCTTTTTACTTGTCTTTGGACATCCTGGACCTTGGGTACTCGCACAGGACTATAAAGAGATCTGTATTCTATTTTAGGAATATTTTATTTCTGCTGACTTTTCTTACCCTTTTCCATGCATATACAGCAAACAAGTTTTTGAAACAAATTTTCTGATTTCTGAGCATTGTCACCTTTCACTCCATGTTGCAATTGTTCATTCATTTAATTGAGAGCTATTTTTGAGTGCCTTTTGTGTGTGTGCCAAGTACGTACAATAATAGGCAACGGGACTATGGCAGTGAAATAGATAAAGTCATTCGGGTCCTCTAGAAATCACAGGGCAGGGAGGAAGACAGAGAGAATCTGAAATTACCAATATGGCGAGGGTTACGGAAGGGGAAAGATGCCATTTGTTGAACCAGTGACAAAGGTCTTAATTTAGTTTGGAGGATTGGAAGATCAGCAACATCTTCCCTGAGGAAGTGACATTTGTGCTGAGAAATAAAGGGATTGGCCAGATGGGAAATGGAGAAGGAGGGATAGTCAGGCTTTCTAGGCACCATGAGCCACTTTTTGGAGGGAATGTAAAGTGATGTACGAGGCAGCTTCTTTTCTTGCCTAGAGTTCATTGCCAGTATTCTGGATGTACTTTAAAGTCCTTTTTGCCAATTGTCTAAATTCAGACTTTAAGGAAAGCACTTTTGCTGCTGTATTTCCCACTTCCTATATTTTGGTTATTTTTTAACTCTTGAATAAGATAAGAATAAATGGGGATGAAAAACCAGAAGCGGTTTCTGCAGTATTAGCAAGAAGGTATTTCAAGGGAACTTTAAGGGACGAGGAATCATTTATTTTTCTTTACTACAAGCATTGTGATAAGTTCTCCTTTTAATTTAATACTTAATATAACTCTCTGAAATCAGTATTGTTCCTGTCTTTACAGTGGTGGAAACTCATGCTTGGGCAGGGTAAGTTATTCATACTGTATGAAGTAGGGCCAGAATCTGAAACTAGGTATTGCTGACTCAAAAGCCCGTGTTTAATGTCTCTACAAAGTAGCAAAGACACAGAAGTGGCTTAGGAAGAGGATGTTTGCTAACAGTGGTAGTCCAGTTTCACTGAAGATGAGGAAGGCACACAGAAGGTAAAGTTGGAAGGTGAAACATGACAACAGAAGTGTACAGACAGATGTAATGGAAATTGTTGGCCATCCACTCAAAACCCAGTTCCTTTCCAAATAGGTGTCTTCCTAACATCATCACCCCATGTAGGGAAATCTGACCATTTCCAGCAAAAGGGGTTTTGTATTTCTAAGGATAATTTCAGTTCCCTTGTCAAAATAATTGGTTCAGGAACATAGACCACAGCCAATCAGCACTCATCATTCCCCAGCCCACTGGGATGTTTTTAGCAATGGCATATGACCCACCTCAATAGGCATATGATCCAAGTGGGCCAGTGAGATGGCAGGAGGGAATTTAAAAGGTCATTTGAGAAAAAGATTATTGATTAAAAAAAAAAAAAAACTACTGCAATATATGTGAGGTGCAGAACTCCCATAATGATTTTACCACCAGCTTGGAGAACACCACTGAGGTGAAGAGTTATAACTTTCAGAGGGAAACATAAAGTCAATGTCACAAGGTGGTTCAGACCTCCATTTATTGAATCATCTGGTACCTTCTAATCCTGGCTCTGCCTTATACTAGCTGGTAACCATGAACAAGTTATTTAACTTTAAGCTGCTGTGGTCTGATCTGTTAAATGGGGATATTAATAATACCACCTCACAGGGTTTTGGGGAGGAATAAATGGATATACATCTCCTAGCATATGACACACAATAAATGGTAGTTTTATTATTATAACTTAAGCCACAGTGAAACCTTTATATTTCTGATAAAGGAGGAAAATTAGTGGCTATATTTGAGTTTAAGGATTTTAACAAACATTATCAAATATTTTTCTTATTTACTAAGAACCAGAGTCAGTAAATTTACCATTTCTCCAGATTTTAGGTAAGGAAGAGAATCAGCTGTGAAACTGATCATGGTATGTAAAATTGCTAACCTGCATCAACCGGAAATTGATATACAGCTCAAGTTTTATACTTCACAGCACCTCTGAACCAAAAGGAAAAGAGGGCTTTCCATGAAATCAGATTAAATAAGAACTTGGGCCTTAGCCCTGTTCTGATTCTGAAGGTCTGCTATCAGTTTCATAAATCACCCAGGTCTGAAGCAATCAGAGTAACTAAGGCTAATATATGGAACAGTGTGCTTCTCTTGATTGTCAACTGGATCCAAGAACAAGGTACTCAATTCCACGTGCAGAAATTGAAAAAGCAGGAGGAATGCATTTCACGGACTTCTACCAGCAAAGGAAGTTTGCATATTTATTCTCTGATTTAGCAGTTGAGGTTTTTCTGTCACAGAAAGACAGTCATTAGAGGAGAAGGGGCAAACTACAAATGTGTAATACTTTGGTTTTTTTTTGTTGTTCTTGTTTTTCATCTTTATTGGAGTATAATTGCTTTATAATACTTTTGAATCTGGTATGAATTTACTGATGGTTCTTCATCTTGGCCCTGAAGAATGGTTTTATAACAATGAATCTATGTATTTTCAAGTTTTTAATGGGGATAATATGAGATATAATAAGAACATTTAAAATTTTGTTTTTAATTTTCTTACCATAACTTTTCATTTACTTTTTATATTTCTAGTAGTGGCAGGAGTAAGAATAAAGGAAGCAATCATGATTATTACTATTAATTTTTATTACTGTTAATAATAGTTATTATAAAACCAGTGATTAAACCTGTTTTTCATTTAGGCTAGGATGCATAGGAGTGGTCAGTGCCCATTGTAGCCACAGGCCAACTCAAGTCATTGATAGATCAGAAGTGAGGGTGGCAGATGTGGGGAGTACAAAATGTAGAAGAGAGAAGTCAGAAATAGAAAAAGCAAGGAAAGAAAGGTCAAGGTCAAGTGGCCAGCAAGAAGCACAATTAACTATTTTTAGGCATGAGTCAGGGATATAACAGCCTGCAAAGGCTCCATCTCTGCGCAAAATGAGGGCTGCCCGTTCCATGGTAATCAGAGCTACCTGTACTGATAAATTCAATATATTTTGCAGAGAGTGATTTTTTTATCTTGCCAAATGCAATTCTAAATATGTAATTATAGGACCCCTACCGCCACCCCCAACCAGGGCCTAGCATTCAAGGGATTTACTGAACTCCCTGCTGTTAGCATCAAGCCATATGAACCTTTGGGTTACCCTCAGCCTATTCTTGTTTTCCTAGCGATGAAACAGGGCAGAACCAAGAAGCTTAGCAAAACCTGGACCCAGTTTTATTGTAAAAAGGAGCTGTAGTCTGTGTGAGATAACCACTAAGCCCCTCAATAGCTCCTGCCTAACTCCTCATATTGTCTTTAAAGCAGTGATCTTCAAGGTGGGATCCTGCACCATAGGAATCGGATTCAACTGGCTTGATATTAAAAATGAGGATTCCTGGATTCTAATACGCCAGGGATGGCACTTACTTGCCTGCACTTTCGACAGACACTTCAATTAATATGTGAAATAAAGCTTTCTTTAAGTCCTAGTTCTTCCAACCAACTACCCTTCCCAAATTTGCTCTTAGGTGGCTGTCAATCAGTCTTTGCAGAGGTGTTAAAAATAATCACATTGTTCACAGATACTGCTTAAAAGAGTAACTCCCCCCAAAAGTATTTGCATTTTTGAAGTGGTTTCCGAGAAGGTACAATTTCTTGATAAGAAGAAAAATATAGTATTAGAAGAAGTTAGTTTGTCAATGTGTGATATGCAAATGTTCAAATAATAAGATAATTATAACCAAGAATTATGGAACATTGATTTATTATGTGTCACATCCATTATAAGCATTATTGCTAATTCTTATTACAAGTCATAGGAGAAGAAATATCCCATTTTCACTGAAGAAAAACCTGAGGGTCCAAGTGGTGAAATGCTTTGTTCCAAGACCATACATTTTGCATATGCCTAATCTGAATTTTAATTTTATGTTGTTTTGGCCGTATAGTTCAGTCTCTTTTCATTTAGACCACACTACTTTCTGAAAAAATATCCTTTCAACGACAAAGTACACATTAGACATCATCCTTAGAGAATTCCTGTGACATCCATTTGGCTAAAGTTGCTGAGAACCATAATTATTTTTATGAACGATTAAAGCATTTTACATGTTTCTAGACATTTCTTTAATAAGGTTTAGCACTGCCAGGTTGAAAATGTGTCATTTTCATTACTGCACTGAAACTCTTTTTGCACCCAACTCTTTATTTCTGCTATACCTTGGTTTCATTTCTACCACCTTTCAAAGAGCTGCCTGTCTGAAATTATTTATTTTTTTAGGTTATTTGCATTATTATGAATTAACTCCAAAAAACGGTTATAGCCTTTCAGAGATCTGTAGGAAGTGTGGGGATTTATTTGTGTAATTTTAACTTAAAATTTAGTAGAGAATGAGTTCCCAGGGTTTATCAACTTGTTTTGTCGGTTCGACATTTAGTTGAAAGTATTTGCCACTCTGATTCTCAAGGAACACAATCTCTTTCCTATGTTCATCTCTAAGACATTTTTGGAGAAGACCTTCTATGTGCTAAATCTAAATGCACTTACCCAACTACTTTAGTGATAGTTTGTTTTATTTTGTTTTTCTTCAGAAAGGACAGAAATCTAAACATTGAGTGGATTAGATGTGATTTGAAACCTTAGGTAGCAATTTGGTTAAACTGAACATTACTTTTTACTCAGACATGACTGGAAGGATTTGGAATCCTTTTGAACTGGCAAGTGTTCTTTAAACAGCTATGTGGAGAGAGGACATCACTTTGCATTGAGTAAGTTAAATCAGTGCAGTACATAAATCATGATGCTCTCTTCCTTGGTACATTCATCACTTTTGCTTCTTTCCTCAGATGCATTCCTCTTCACTCTCCTGTCCTCTGTAGCATCAGGGGAAGAGCAGGTGTTAAGCATTTTCCAGTCAGTCTGGCATCCGCCCTTTGGCTGTGTTTGATCAATGGCAGGCAGAGAAAGGGCCTTGTGGGAGGTGAAGAGGGAAAATAAGCCAATTATTTTTATCCCTTCTTTGCTTTGGGCAGGTTCTTGGGTGTTGGCTTCATACATTCCACATCATTAGCTCCTACGAGACATAACTGCTATGATTCCAGTTTCCATCAAGTGATGCTGGTCCATGGGCTCAGGGAACACCATCTCCTCACTTTGTCTCTCCAACCTAGGAGTGGGAGTGACTTCCTGCTGTGAGAATCTCTTGGGTTACCTGACTATCTATTCTTCAGTATACTTGTATAACCATCACTTGTATAACCAAGTCCCTGAGTGTAGATATCTGAACTTGGTTTTGTTTTTCTGGTTAAACCTTGACCTCTACACCTCTATTCACATAACATTTATCATTAGCACTAATAACATGTTTAGGGTTATTTTAGTGCCTTCTAATAACAACCTAGAGGAGTATTGGGAAAATTGCAACAAACCTAACTATTGTCATGATGTTGAGCTATAATTAATTATGGAGTATTTGCTATCATGTATTTTTTTTCTTAAAGGAACACTTATTTAATTATTTATTTATTTTGGCTGTGTTGGGTCTTTGTTGCTCGTGGGCTTTCTCTAGTTTCGGCGAGCAGGGGCTACTCTTCATTGCAGTGTACGGGCTTCTCATTGCGGTGGCTTCTCTTGTTGCGGAGCACAGGCTCTAGGTGCTTGGGCTTTAGTAGTTGTGGCATGTGGGCTCAGTAGTTGTGGCTTGCAGGCTGTAGAGTGCAGGCTCAGTAGTTGTGGCGCACGGGCTTAGTTGCTCCGCAGCATGTGGGATCTTCCCGGACCAGGGATCAAACCCATGTCCCCTGCCTTGGCAGGCTGATTCTTAACCACTGTACCACCAGGGAAGTCCTATCATGCATTTTTGAGTGAGTAGAAGAAAATATATCTTGCTGAAATGAGTTTTTGGAAGAAAATAACACACCGGTTTGGGGTTTTTTTTTTTTTTTTTTTGCCTGTTTGTTTTTTATAGTGTTCAAGGTTAGTAAATCATCCAGTAAAAAAAATCCATCCCAGGTACATTGCAAATTGTAATTTCCCATGAAAATCTCTTAAATTTCTAAGCCAGGACAAATATAGACACCTATCAAATGTTTTCATAGCATCAGCTATATAGATTTGAACTAGTACATAAAAACCTCTTCACCTACATTGAAAAAAATTAATAGTACATTTTGTATATTTGTACTAAGTGCAAAAGGGAGTCAAAATTACTTTTACCACATAACAATTTGAACGTAAGAAAACTAACCAGAGACTTCTATAGTTTGGCTGGATACTCCCCTCTCATTCAGCCAGGGGTACTACTGGGGGGGAATAATTCCTAGCTCTGGTCCCTAACTGTTACACAGACAAAACTGGTTTTCTTTAAACCCTGTTCTTTTTATTCCTGTTTGCACAAGTAAGCCATATTTATAGCTCTCATTGCAGATAGATGAGATCATGTGTCTGAGTTCTGGCCAATGGAATGTGGGAGAAAGTGATGGATATCCCTTTCAGTCCTGATTCTTAGAAACTTCCTAATATATTCTCCACTTGTGCTTGATTTTCTTTCACTTTGCCAAAAGCAACTGATGTAATTTAAGGCTATGAGATTCTTAAAGGTGGCAGGCTATAAGCTGGGTTCCTGAATGACCATGTGGAGCAGAGTGGCCCATGTTTCCCAAGGGCTGATATGCATTGGGCTGTGGTGTGTGGGAAGATTTGCTTTTACTGTGTTAAGTCACTGAAATTTCAAGGTTAGAGTAGCAAGTGTTTACCTTGATTAGTACACAGATTAATTAAGCACTGACAGAACAAAATTTCAGAAATACACTATTAATCTGATACCTAAATTCTTCCATTTGGATTCTTTTTACTACTGCATTCATCCTTTCCTCTCCTTTTCCTTCTTCTAATTTCCATATGTTCATTTTAATATGGAAAAAGTGGCTCTGTTGAAATATAAATGAACGAAGGCATGCTGCCAAAGGCTTGTCTTGTGGTGTGCCTTGAGGATTTAACTTGTATTTTATTTTTCATAGCTATAGCAAGCAACCTTTTTGTTGGTCTCTTGAGGGGTGAAGCATTGGGAGCAAATAACAGGGACTTGCTCCATCTCCTTGCCAAGCTGGACGTAAGACTTGGTTTGTGTTTATAGAAATTGGGCCTTTCTAAATGTGCTATCAATCTCTTCTAGGAGAGTTAATCTGCTCTTTTGCAAGAGGAAAGTCATGAAGGAGCTCTTTTTGTGAGGATCTTAAAATAATCAAGGGTTGACAGGACACTGAGGACAGAATAGGAAAAAGAAATAGGTTCAGGATGTTTAATGATATTCTAAGGCCAGGGGCATGCTGAAGCCAATGGACCAAATGAAGTATGCAGGAACGTCCCCTTATAAGTGCTTGGGACCAGTGGCTGGGCTAGAGGACCTATCTCATACTTATACCTATGATTCCTTAATAGTTAATGAACCACCATGTAGGGGCTTATCTCTGATGTCCAAAGTCCACTACATACCAAATGGAGCAGTGGAGGAGCAAAAACCCCAGGATTTTGAGAGTTGGAGTGATCTATGCTAGTTATTCATGAAACTGGATCCTCTACTGCTTGACAATTTTGTGGAACTGTATCCTAGGCGTGGATGTGTGATATCTTTACTGATGTCCACTCTTCAATATTCTTAGCTTATATGTCTTTGCATAGCTTATCCCAAATAAAGTAGGGAGCTCAGGGCTCTAATAATGCAGTTTCCCATTTGTATCAAATATTCTGTACAATGAGCGTAAGTTCACCTTCTCTTGTGTGAGGTTCCTTCTACTACTAGCTTGTGCTGACTTTAGAATCTCATCCTGGCACAGCAGAAAAGACATCATCTTTGAAGTAAAAAAAAAAAAAAAAATCTCTGTTTGGCTATTGGGAAATCAACTTATCCTCTTTTGACTTATTTCCTGTCTGGGCTACCTGTATTATGGAAGTGTGAGCAGGATGAAATGAGATAACACATACAAATGTGCCTAGCATGTTGCCTGGCACATGGCAGGCACTCTGTAAATCTGTAGGTTCTGTGCAATGATATCTTCTAAAAATAAATGGACCTTGGTGTTTCTGTATCCAGGGAGACTCAGGGAGAACATCTGTTGTTCCAGATACAGGTGTAGCCCTGATATTTTTCTCATATCTATTCAAGCATTTAACTTTCTCCTCTTCACAGCTCCTGTAGGGCTGAAAGCTCCAATGGTCAGTGTGGAACGTAGACTATAGGAATAAAGGCTGTCACGTCCTCTGGTATTATGAGTGTTCCGCACTTCACACCTTGTCCTGAAACTAGCCCCCAAATAACAAGGATTTAATTTTCCAAACTCTGATCCAAGAACAGCCACTATCTCTTGAATCTTTACAATAGCCTCAAGGAAAAGATGTATGATCTTGTTTTGTGTTGGTGTCAGACTATCAGTAGTGATGCTATGACTAGAAATGCCTGGGAACACTCACCTGGGCCCATACTACTTGTGGTGAGTCCCCACAGGGAGTTCCCTGCTTGGACTGGAGCCAGTGTTGTGGCTGGACTGGGCCTTGTGCTTCTTATTATGATTGCAAGATGCACCTCAGAAACAACCACCTGGGAACTCTGAAAAACAAGATTGATGCCTCACAGTTCTTGGATGGTACATAGCACACCTGGGGCCACACAGGGAGGTCCTGGGTAGAGAGAGAGAGTGTGAACCTGAGTGCTCCCTTTATTGGGATCTAGGGTGGGGTGCCTAAGGTTTCATAGGTTTACTCTTTACTGGAGAATTTAAAGCATAAGAGTGGGAATTAGGGCATGGGAAGGGAAAAGCAGGGTCACTCAAGAGGTCAGTTATCTAGGTTGCCAGGGGCTTTCTAAAAGGGGAACTTCATGGGTAGAGTGACCTGGCTATTTATCTAGTTGTGTAGCTGGCACTATGTTTATTCGATATGGATGTCTTTGAAATGGGTGCATTGGTAATCAGAAGCTTATACTGTTAGGCACTTACATTGCAATCAGAAAAGCTTATTGTCAGGCACTTACACTATGGATCTTCATTTGATGGATGAAGAATCTGAGAGTCAGAAAGTAACTTGACCAACACCTTGTAGCAAGTCAGAGCTTTATCTGGAGTTTACAATCAGGACTTCTTTTATCATATGATGTATATTTGATGGGAATATACATCATTTTCCAAAATACTTTTCCTCTGTTCCAGAAAAGGCAAGAAGGGGTAAACTTTCTTCTTTTTTCTTTCCTTCCCCCTCCTTCCTTCCTCCTTCCCCCCTCCTTCCTTCCCTCCTTCCCCCCTCCTTCCTTCCCTCCTTGCTCCCTCCCTCCCTCCTTCCTTCTTCT
>NW_021703780.1:15829123-15848122 GCF_005190385.1 Monodon monoceros
TCCTTCCTCCCTCCCTCCCTCCTTCCTCCCTCCCTCCCTCCTTCCTCCCTCCCTCCCTCTCTCCCTCCCTCCCTCTCTTCTTCTTTTCAGTCTTTATATCACTGGCAACAAACAAACTAAAAAACCCAGAACATTATCTTTGTGTCTCTGAACTATTTGCAACTCTCTGATACACCCTGACGACGATGCTCATTTTCCTTATCCTGGTCCAAAAACTCATCCTCAGAGCTGTTCACTACCACTGGGCATCATAGTTCCTCTGCCTCTACAGAGAATGACCTCTCATCACAGTTACCCTTATCCCAAAGCACTACAGTAATTTCCACTTAGTACAGTGAATTATGACCAAGTAATAAATAATAATGTTTCAATCATCTGAATAACACTTTGGCTGAAGATAAGCATTTTGTCAATTTTTCAAAATTTTGGTATTGTGACTCAAAGGCCAATACAGTTTTTGAACACAAGGCTGTTGCATGTAAGCTATTGGGTGAAAAGATACAAAGATGTAGAAATCAAAATTTTAGTTCATGAGGACAGCATGTATATAATAATACAAGGTAGTGTATAAGTAGTTGTCAGAGGAGAGGAATGAACAGGAAGGGAGAGATCAAGGTGTGATGAGGTGATGGAGAAGTCTTCCTGGAGGAAGGGAACTTTGAAAGGTGATTAGGATTTGAAAGCATAAGAAGGGTTAAGGAAGACTGATCTACATCTGGGAGAAGAGCATATACAAAAGCACAGAGGAAAAATCCGTGCAAGGAATGCTATAGAAATTAAGAAAATAAACCTCACCAGAGTGAGAATCAATTTGGGCAGAAAGGAGAAATAAGTTCTTAAGTTAGGTCAGAAATTTGTACAATATGGAATGTTAAAAAATGGTGTAGGACAATTGGACTTCATCCAGGTGGCAGTGAAGAAACTCTGGGGATTTGAAATAAGGGGCCATGATGAAACAGTTGTTTAAGAAAGACTAAAAGGTCAAAGGAGATGGATATTTGAGGCAGAAAAATTTGTCAGGAATTATCTCAGTTTTCCAGGAGGAGATACTGAGTATCTGAAAAAGCAAAAGGAAGGGAAGAGGTTAAAGAAACACCACAACAAAAAAACCCCAGCACAGTTGGACCTAAAACAGTAGGAAGAAACATCACTTGGAGTTAATGGCTGAAGAATTATGGCTGTGGATCTCAAATCCGAGCATGAATCAGAATCTTCTGCTGGGCTTGTTAAAACCCAGATTTCTGGTCCCAATGCAGAGTTCAGGGGCCAAGAAGTCCTCTCAGTTCCATAGAAGGCAGGATTATGTGTCTAACAATGTCAAGCACCACACTGCATTTCCTGTGATTAGAGTAGATGTATAGTAAAGTCAGGGGATATTGTATTCACACTTATTAAATCTCACATGTCATTTGAACATATAATACTGTAATCATATTTCTTTTCCCAAACACCAATTGCTGCACCCACAGTCTCTTTCTGAGGTCAGAGCAGCGATTTAACCATCCCATTGCCCAGCAGTGATGTACTATGTACTTTCCAAAATTAACCAGAATGAGAACTCCTGGGGTACATAACTCAGCTGTCTCCTTCCAACATGTGCATGGTTTCCTTAATCTCCTATAATGCTCTTTGGACCCGTAGTCATGCAAATAGCACCAGCGAACAGCTGCATTCTGCAAGCCAGATGGTCACATGTGGGAACAGAGATGGGATGGAGACAACAGAAGTAATAGCCTATAAAGTAGGTTAGCACTACTGAAATTCTACTTTTTTCTATTAATACCAAGTAAAAGGTTAATTATTTCCATCCGTGTTCACTTAATGGAGAGAATTAATCTTGAAGGCATAGTAAGAAATTTTCAGCAAAATTTCACCACTGCTTATTCCAAAATAGTACAGAAGGGTGATTGAGTGTGTGCTGGAAAGCTTAATGGAAACAATGAAGAGGCTTACGTAAAACTCTGTTTGCTCAACATGAAAGACTAAGTTTGTAGGTGTTTGGGAGGAGAGTAAAGAAAGAATATGCTCCATCTTCCTTCTCAGTATTGAACCCTGATGTAACCAAAGAGAGTCGTTTGGTTCCTGGATATTGTTCTCTGAAATCCAAAATATTTGAAATTAAGATATAAACTCCTTTCCTCTGTGCACAACATGAATCATATTTAACATGGGTTATTTAAAGATCTTGTGTACACTCATATTATGTATGTATACTCAAGATATCCGATATTTAAAATAATCCATGCTCCTTTAATAAAATGTACCATTATATATTATTCCTTTTCCCATCATATTCAAAGTTCTTTTTAAGCACTATTATTAGTCTTGGAGTGTCATATGTTTAATTATTTCTCTATTGAAAGTCATATATATTGATACTAAATTTTGGTGCCAGTAATAATGACGTGATAAACTTATTTCCTATTTTTGGATTCTTACTAAGTTCTTGCGCTCTGATGAGGACATAAATTTAGCTAGCAACTAATCAGAGCTAGGAATTTAATTGATTTTACAGAGGATAGACAAGCCAAGGATTCATTCATTCAAGTATTTTTTTAATAACTACTCTTTTTTAGGCATGGTTCTAATGGGGATACATCAGTGGACAAAACTTCTAACTATCCCTGGCTTCATGTAACTTGGGTCCCAGCATCCTCATTTATTAAGATAGAGAAAAGAAGAATAGAAACAATGTTTTGTAAGGTTTTTTTTTTTTTTTGAGGGGGAAGTGGGAAGAAGTTGAGTATAATTCTGCTATGAACATGTTGGGTTTGAGGTACCAGTGAGGTATCCGAGTAGAGATTTATTGAAGGAGCGCAAGAAAAAGTCTGGGCTGGAGACATTGATTTGGGCCTCATCGGCATCCAGGTGGGAGTTAACACCATGGAGTGGATATAATTACCCAGAGCAAAAGGCTGACTGAGAATTACTGATAGTGTAAGACTTACACCTAAGGAACTCCAGCATGTTAAAAAGAGGATACGGAAAGAGAAAAGTAGGAAAGAAACCTCTTAAAATTGTAGAGCCATGGAGCCAAGGGGAGTATATTGCCAGAAAAAGGAAATAGACATTGATAATACTTCTGAGAAATCAAAGACTGAAAAATGCACATTGCTTTTGAAAACATGAAGTTCATTACTAACACATATTAGAAATACAACCCCACTCTGAGGCTCCACACTTCTTTGATCTTATTTCCATTGTCCCCACTTCATCTTAGCTACTCCCTTCTGTGGCCACACCTCATGATGTGTTATGACTTGTTACTGTGTTACTCCTGAAATGATAAACTCAGTCAATGCACTGTGACTGTAAACATCATTTCTCCCATCTCACGCACTCAAATGTTTCCAGTGCACTAAACTATTTGATATTAAGCCCTTCTATAAATTGACTCCTTTTCTTTCTATCCATTACTCCTTTCCATTCCACAGTTCAACACTCTCCCAAGAACCTTGAACTACTTAAGACCTAGGAAAAGAGGAACATTCTGGAGACACTGGTCGTGTGACAATGTACCTCTACTTGTGAACCAATGGAAATGTTAGACTCAAAATAAAAGCATGGTGCCACCTCTTCTTACAAGCTTTTTTTTAACAAGTGAGGGATGAGTTCTAGCAATCTCCTTAACTGCAAAACACATCAGGAGGCACATCTATGGTTCCATAGTAGACGGTATAACATTTCCAAATTAATTTAAATTTTTAAATTAATTTAAAAACCTTCAAGCCCTTTGTGATATCCATGAAAAAAAAAACCCACCCACTTGCCTAAAATTGCCTCTTATCCAATAAATCCATTTAGACAGCTCCTAGAGAGAGGTGAGATCTGAGCCCATGGAAGCCAGAGTGGTTGGGATAGATGGCTGTTGTTTTAGTTTGAGTTCCACCCAAATTTTGAGAGAGGGATTCAAGTCTAATTGGCTTTTTTTTTTTTTTTTAAAGAAGATGTTGGAGGTAGAGTTTATTAATTAATTTATTTTTGCTGTGTTGGGTCTTCGTTTCTGTGCGAGGGCTTTCTCTAGTTGTAGCAAGCGGGGGCCACTCTTCATCGCAGTGCACGGGCCTCTCACTATCGCAGCCTCTCTTGTTGCGGAGCACAGGCTCCAGACGCGCAGGCTCAGTAGTTGTGGCTCACGGGCCCAGCTGCTCTGCGGCATGTGGGATCTTCCCAGACCAGGGCTCGAACCCATGTCCCCTGCATTAGCAGGCAGATTCTCAACAACTGTGCCACCAGGGAAGCCCCTAAGTGGCTTTTTGGGTGTGATACCAGGAAATAACAATTGGGGGGAAAAGGGGTGAGACAGAGAAAGGAAAGCAGCCAGTAAAGGATATGTTATTTTATCAGTGAACCCATTGAATAACTGGAACTTAATCCTACTGGGAAACTCAGGGATTCAGCATAGACCCTAGACATCAACGTAGACTCTGATGACTCAGAGTTATCCCCACTTTCCCCTTGCCCCCAGAAGAAGCTGGAGTATTTACATTGATACGTGCTAATAATAATCCTCAGCTAGCATTGCCCCCAGGTGGTAATGAGCAGGAATGGGAAGGGAGAGGGGAGCCAGACAAAGCCTCAGGAAGGACATTAGACATCATGCGTTACAGTGAGAAGCCAGCCTCTGCTCCAGCCAGTCCAGAGGTCTAACATTTTAATCTCCAAGGTATAGGATTCTGTACAATTGTATAGGCTTCTATTTTGGGAAAGTATTCTGTTTAAAAATTATTTGGATTTGAAGAGTTCAGGATTAATGACGTTGAAATTGTTCCCATTTATGTTAATCAGTAGACCCCTTTTCTGCTGAATTTCATTCAAATAATCCAGTACAGGGACTGCTGGTTTTATCTGCCAGTATGACGCAGTAGAAAGAGATGGTTGCACACAAGCAGATGGTTGAATAAGATCTAATATTAGAGTTTGATCTTGTTCTCATAATTTTGTTGTCCTTGCCTGCTACCTTAATCAACATAGGCTAGCTTTATTCCAGCATAAAAATTGACTCCCAAATCCCAATGACTTAACACACCAAAGGGTTATTTTTCAATCACAACATGTCCATCATGGCACCACAGGTTTCTCTGCTCAGCATATTCAAGGACTCAGACTGACAAGGGGTCCATAATCTTATAGCTGCACCCTGTGCAAGAGGCAGCTTCTTTTGTCACAGTAGCAAGGGAAGAAACTATGAAGAATCACACATGAGTTTCCTTTGTCTCAACTCAGAGGTGATGAATCATTTCTGCCCATGTTAGCCAGATCATTCACATTGCAATACTTAACTCAAGGGGTTGAGGTATGTAAGGGAGCAAAGAATACGTGATGATCATTATTGTTTTTTCCATGCCTACTAGATAGAAGACAGACACCTTAAAGATCATCTGGGCCAGGGGTTTTCCAACTGTGCATTTCAGGACCTCTACTGCTCCCAGCATCCATAAGGAACTCTTGAAGGTGAAACAGTTATTCTCCCCACACTCCCATGTTAGCCAGAAAAGCTTTTCTTCAATATTTTCTCCATCTTGATGCTTCTTGTAAGATTTTATTTGAAGAAAGGATTCTGCAACTTTAAAATTAGTTGGAATATGACAAATGTGATCCAACTTTTTCATTTTAAAGATAAGAAAAATCAAGCCCCAATGATATTGAGTTTCCAAAGAGATGCAGCTGGTTAGTGGAAGGTCTTGAACCTTTCTAAGACACCATACAGTTTGACATCATGCCCTGATAGACTCCTCATTGTTGGGAAAACCTTTTCTCTAAGATGTTTGTCAGGAATATCTGGAAAAACTTAAGCCAGAAGTAATTTGAGAAAAGAAAAATGAAAGAATAAAAAAAAATCAGTAGAGGCAGATAGAAAAAAAAAGTTGGCAAAGTGAAAAAGTAAAGTGAGAGAGCTAGAGAGAGAGGTGCAGGAGGTGTGAAGAGTCTGTGAGCCCAAATGAGAGAGCCACTCAGTCTAGACTCCAGATGGAGTACATGGCTTCAGTGAGTTCAGTACTGGCCTCTGCAAATACTTTAGCCAGATGTCATGGCTGAGCTACAAACCCTTGGAGGCGTGACGGAACTGGCTGTTGTTCTGTCCAGTGTTTTCTTCTTAGTGTGTGACTGATCGCTCTGCTGGCTGCTCTAAGGTTATGACACCAGATAAGGGGACACCTTCTTTTAATACTGAAGTCAGATTTTTGGCAAACCGCAAAGAAGTAAAGTCCTTTTGAGGGTCCAAAGGTAGGTTGGTAGACCTCAGACTAGTAGGTGTGACCACCTTCCCAAATGGAGATCAATCTGACCCCAAGAGAGGGAAAACTGTGGAGAGACACAGAATAAATAAAACAGAAAGAGGCTACTGCTTGTTAGCAGCAGGATCTTGGTTAAATTGCCTTATCTTTCTGGGACTACGTTTTCTCTGGGGGATTTCATTAAATGGTCTCTAAGTTCCATTTGAACATTGACACCCCGTAATCCTATGAAGTGGCATAATGAAGGAAGGATAAATAAGAAAGCCGTGTCCCTACCAAGCTGATAGGATAAAACAGCAAAATGCAAACACTCTGCTTTGTTAAATAAACAAGGTAACTGCTTGTATTTGCTCCCTGCAGTTGAGCAACTTGTAGAATCTGGCAGTGAGCTTTACACATGGGAACTAAGATGGAACAGCTCTGAGGACAAGGAATCGTTCTAGAAAAAGGAAAATTTGAAAGGGCCAGCCCAAGGCAATAATTCAGAAGTCAACAGACTTTGTGTTTCTTATTCTCCTAACACTCTTCCATTCTTTAAACCAATACTTAGTATCTGTTACATGCTATGGCCTAGGGATTTGATGGCAAGGAAAGTAGTCTTTACTTTCATATACAAATGATGGTGGATGCAGACAATTTAACAAAGTTTAACGCAATAAGGATAATCATAGCAGAAGAGATATTGGTGATGGGGATGGGAGAGACATTCAGACCGGACTTGAAAAACCAGAGATCATGGAGGAAGTGCATTTTAAGCTGAGTCCTGACAGAAAGATAAGGGATAGTCAGACAAAGAAGTGGAGAAGGAAATTTCTAGAAACCACTTGAGGCATGTTCAGGAAACTGAAAATAATGCATTATGACTCTGTCACTTATTGCCTAGTTGAGCATGAGCATGTTACTTAAGCTCTCTGAGCTTCAATGTTCTCATCTGAAAAATGGAACAGTAACAGGTTGCAAAGATGGTTGTTCTTAACATTAAATGAGATAGTTTAATATATATATCTGTCACCTACTACATAGCCTGACATATAGGAGGTGATAAGGAGGTACTCAATAAATGATAGCAAATTATAATATTACAGTGCAGGACTTGGAAAGGACAACACAGGAGTCAGACTGTTGCCCAAGTTTCTGGCTTTGGAAATTCAATCTGGACATACTGTTGGAGGCATATATACAACCAGCAGGTGGAGTGTCTGGTTGGTGGTTTAATATACATATATCTGGAGTAAAGGAGTGAGATCTGGGGAAGATATACTTTCAAATTCACACAAATATGATACTAAAATAATGCCCTGTCTTCTCTTTTCATCGTCCCATGTTGTCCTTCTGAAAAACTCCTTTTCTTCAGTCCATATTTCTATCACCCATAGCTGTCAAATCCTAAATTATTAGCTGATAAGGAATTGTATTTTAATAGTGAGGGACTGGAAATGTTAAGAAAACTGAAATTCTTTCAAGACTCTAAGAAATAAAGCACCAGTGGACAAGTTTGTGAAATCTGACAATCAGCTAAGGTTGAACTATTGGGCCAAGTTGAACAGGCTACACAGATAGCCATAGGCTTTTTTTCCCCCATGCATATAGTATTTTCTGAAAAGAAAATAGCGGTGGGTTAAATAAGAGGCATCAGACATATCTGCTGAACTGAATACTTAAGATTTTCTTGACATTCCCTTCTATCCCATAAATCAAATTAGCTACAAAACATCATCAGTGTAGCAAATCTGCCTGCCCCTTCTTTCTGTTTTGCATTTCAAATTAATATCAGATGAAACAATGCCTTTCAGAGCATTTTCCAGATCAAAAGCAGACACATAATCACATGACAAAATTGGCATTTAAAGAGGGAAAAAACCCAACATTATTTAACATAAAACTTATTGAAAAATTCAAAGGCTGCCAACTGGACAGGAAATTAAGGTAAGGTCTCTGAAAAGACTCTGCTCCTCAATAGCAGGGAACAGCAGGAGGCTTGGCTGTGGTTCTCTACATGTTTTCAATGTGAAGTCCTTGTTTAGTGAGGCTATAAACTGTCCTAGATATTATCTCCTTCCCTCCCACTGAATATAAAACTCTGTCAAGCCTCTGCTCTAGAATTAAATTCTCATCCTAGTAGGGCTTTTTCTGTTGCCTTCTATCACTTCAGAACTTTTGGAACACCAATTTCTGGTTTGCAATCTACCTTCATTTAGCCCCTGAGTTCTCTGTCCTCGGTGCTGTGAAAGCAGTGGCTGGAGAAAGCTCAGGCTTAGAGAAAAAAATTTTTTTCTCAAATGGGGCTCGGGGTGAGAGATGCAAGGCTCTCTGAAGAGTATTTAATTAATAAGTGTTTATTCATCGTAAATCTGATAGGTAACCAGCACTCTAAGTGAACTCCCCCACTGCTCACAAAGTAACACTTACATTGAAGCTGCAGCTGCTATTTATGCTTCAAAAAGCACAAGATTTTCTGTTAGAAAAGTGGAACGTGTATCCTGGTTCTATCTTTAATACCTGTTTGAAACTGGGCAAGTCATTATCAATAGCTTGAAATTCAGTTCTACCCTCGAAAAAAAATGGAGCGCCAGATTTTCTCTCTGTATCATTTTATTCATACCTTTATTTCATAAATTTTCACCTTTAATTGTAATCATTATTTGCATGTAACTTAGATCATGGACTACCTCTTAGTCACTTCTGTATTCCCAGGATTTAGAACATTGCACATTGTAGATGTTCCGTGAGGTTTTGTAAAAGGAATTAAAAATATCCCTGCCTCACAAAGTTGTCAGATACATTAAAAGCAAGCTCAGTTGCTGGAATGTGCACCTGCTTTCTCCTTCAAACACTTAGAAATACAGGATATAACAAAATGATGCTTTTAGTATAACAAAGCTCAAAATAGAGGAACGGAAAATCCTCATGCTGTTAAATAGGGAAATCAAAGCCAGAGTTTGAACTTGGCTAATGCTAAGGACACCTAAGGAACATTAAATGAGAACATACATCAAACAGCTAACTAAAAAGGGTTATAATGCCCAGGCTGGAGAAAACAAATGTGGCCTTGAACCCATGAAAGGTGAAGACCTATAACTGAAACCTCTCTGTAAAGATGGGTCCCTGGAAGAGTTGCTCCTTCTATATGGAAACTAGACTAGAAAAAGTACACCTTGAGATTGTGGTGGAAAAAAGGGTCTGAATTTCTGCTACCAATTCAAGAATCACAAGTGATAAATGAATGCATAAAAATTGATCTTAAATTGAAGATATCCCAGACACCATAAGAGAAAAAAATATAACTCTCCTATGAGGACACAACCCAGGGTGAATGAGGCTACCACAGAAGAACAAGCTCCATGGAAGATAAGTTTAAAAAATCAGTCACCCAAGGAAATGGTCAGCCATGAAAAAGAGTCAGCAAAAACAAAAAGGAAAATTAGAACTTCTGATAATAGGATATCTAAAATAGATGACACAATAAGTACACTGAACATGATAAAGGGACAAAAGAGAACATAAAAACCATAATAAAAATATGATTCCATTGAGAAAGCAGATTTGTAAAATATCCAAGTAGAAATATTAGTCATTGAAATAAAACTCAACACGCAGGTTAAACAGCTGGGAAAAACACAATTGCAGAGAGAGTTAGAGAGATGGATGATAGATATGAGGAAATTACACAGAATACTACAGCAAATAATAAGAATGATAGCAAAGAGTGGTCAACATTTATAGATGACAAAATGAGAATGATCAAAATACAAATGGTAGGCTTTCCAGAAAAATAAGTTGGATAGAATAAGACATGAGGCACTATTCAAAATAATGATGGCTGAGATTTTTCTGGCATTGAAGAAAGTAATGAGTTCTCAGATTGAAGAAGCACACTGAGAAAGGTTAAAAAACAATTCTGCATCTAAACATATGTGATGACACTCAAGGAACTGATATCTTACAAAATCTTAAAAGCAACCAGAGAGATGAGGCAGATTACTTACAACAAAAAAAATTAGTAACAAGTCGAAAGACAAAGAAATGAGACTTCCCAAAGGACTGAGAGACAATAACTATGAACTTAAAATTTCCAAACTATTCCAAAACATAAAAGTGAGATAATGATAATTTTAGAAAAAAAATACTGGGAGAATTTACCATTCACAAACCCTTGCTGTAAAAACTGCAGAAGAATGAACATCAGTAGGAGAGGAATTCAACCTGAAGGAAGAAACAAAAGTTCAAGAATCAAGTGATCATGAAGCAAAAGTGAGCAAAGAAACTGATGGGTAAAACTAAGGAAGCATCAGTTCCAAACAGTCAATAATAAAAATAAATAATTTGGTGGTGTCTATGAACAAAGTAGAAATAAACACAAATTAGTAATAACAAAATGGAAAATGGAAAGTTTAAAGTATTTTTAGGTCCTTATTTTTGTGAAAGTATAGTAGAGAAATTGCCTCACTTTAGGCATTGTTGGATTAAGAATGCCATAAGAAAATAGAAATCAAGTCAATAAATGTATACATTTCAATCCAGATATAAAGAGAAAAAAGGAAGGGAGGGAGGGAGGAAGAGAGAGGAAAGAGTTAAGTTTGGTCAATCCAATATAAGATAGGAAAGGAGAAGAGTAAAGCAAAGAAAAGCATAGTTGCAGAAACAAACAAACAAACAAAGATTCCAAATGTATAAGTAATCTCAATAAAAGTGGAGAGATTTAAATTGCCTCTTATTTTTTCTCAGTGACCAAAATATAGAATAAAATCTAGCTGTATGTTATTTATGAGATATCCAAATTGTAAGTACACAAAAGGCTTGAAAATTAGAGGATGAAAAATATATCTGACAGAATAATGTCAAAAATAAAGCTTGTTTAGCTATGGTAATAGCAGATAAAATAGAATTCCAGGAAAAAGTTATTAAAGACAAAAAAGGCTCATTAAGGACAAAGAGGATTATTATAATAATAGAAGGAAATAGTAAGATTTACATAGCTATGCTAAATTATTTTGGCAGTTACTTTAATTTTAGTTACATAATTGTATGTTATATAAACATATAGATTGACAGAATTGCAATAAGAAACTGAAAAAAGCAAAGTTAAAAATGTTGACCAAACCCACAAAAACCAAATCACCAAGCAAATAAAACTTTAAAAGTCTTAGATAAAGCATATAAAAGAAAAAAGTCAGAATATATAAAATTTGAACAACAAAATGAACTATGTCTAATAGACGTATATTGAACTCTATAATCAACGATTAGAGACTATACGATCTTACCAACCACACAATGAACATTTTTAAATTGATCATTTTTAAATTGACCATCTATTGGGTCACAAAAGACTCAAGAAATAACAACAAAAATTTTTATAAGAAAGACTATGCTTTCCAATTTTAAAGCAAGAAAACTGTTAGTCAATTATGAAAGATAATCATAAAGTTACAAATTTGAAAACTTAGAAATTCATACTTAAATAATCCTTGGGTCAAAGAAATGGTAATTGAACATGCAAAGTATTTAGAACTAAACAATGAAATATCACATAGCCAAACTTTGTAATGCAGCTAAAATATTAGTGGCATGTAAATTTATGGCTGACCTGTATAAATTTATGTAAATGGGTTCCAATGCCCTCTGGCTTCATAACGGAGCCACAGCAGGGGACCAGACTGAGTTAGGAAATTGATGTTAAGAGATTATTCTTCTGGCATTCAGCCCAAGAGGTAAGCTGGCTATATCCCACAAGTTTACTACTCCTCTCAAAGGAGGAGACTCTACTTAACTCTCTCTTCTTCTGGGTCCCAGTAAGTGTTCCCTCCCCTTATTTCTATGGAACTGGAGGTTAACTACCCAGCTGCTATTAGTCCTGGGTTACTTTGCTGTCTTTTGTGGTTTCCCTTATACCCATATCTTTGTAAACAGTCCTGTTGTAAATAAACCCTCCTCAAATTATACTGTTTTGAGAGTGCCATCTGTTTCCTGTTGGACCATGACTGAATCAGTGATACAGATTTAATTTAGAAGACCTGTGCACTCTTGGAGATAGGGAGAGAGTAAGGTAAGGGCAGAAATGGTGTTGCTTTCCTGATATAACTACAATCTGGACATCGGTGCCAACTGGATCTGGCAGATGCTCCATTGCTGCCCTTTCTTTCACAGGGCATATTTATGGATTCTTCAGAAACTCCCCAACCCTGGATATCTCTCACCTGTAGTTACCTTGGCACGATCATGGCACCTCTCCTGCTGGCCCCCATTTGGTCAGCTTTGACTCCCCCATCAGATGCTGTGCTTCTGACAGACGGACAGCACCTCTATTCTTCAGGTGAATCGTGAGAAAGGGGAGAGGAAACAAAATTGGATGTGTGAAGAGGTAGTATTTCAACTGAGTGTGTAAGATTTTATTTCTGCATTAAAAAAGAAAGGTCTTTGTCAAAGTCACAAAACATTAGCATTAATATTTACCTGTATTAATATTAACCTGTGTTGAATTTGGGTGGTGAATACAGTGATGTTATATTATTTTCTGTATGTTTGAAAATATTTAATACTTAGGAAAATAATTTTTCAAGAGTAAAGTGACAAGGTATGTAAGAGTCTCTCACACAGGATCTGACACACAGGCATTGAGCACATTTCTGGGACATCCTATTCCCACGCAATCCCACAGCTCCACTTCTGTGGCCACGCTGATTTCAGACTGCAGTACATTCTGCCCACTGCATCCCAAAGTTCCCATGCCAATTTGCCAAACGAGATCTTTCCAAGTTTTTTGTGATAGGGTTAGGTTGGGGAGGAAGGACAGGAAGGTGAGAAAGGATTACAGGATTTCTTAGAGTTTGAACCACAGATTTTTTTTCCCCAGTTATTTATTTATTAACATCTTTATTGGAGTAGCTTTACAATGTTGTGTTAGTTTCTGCTGTATAACAAACGGAATCAGCTATACGTATACACATATCCCCATACTTCCTCCCTCTTGCGTCTCCCTCCCACCCTCCTTATCCCACCCCTCTAGGTGGTCACAAAGCACCAAGCTGATCTCCCTGTGCTATGTGGCTGCTTCCCACTAGCTATCTATTTTACATTTGGTAGTGTATATATGTCCATGCCACTCTCTCACTTTGTCCCAGCATACCCTTCCCTGTCCCCGTGTCCTCAAGTCCATTCTCTACGTCTGTGTCTTTATTCCTGTCCTGCCCCTAGGTTCTTCAGAACCTTTTTTTTTTTTTTAGATTCCATATATATGTGTGAGCATACGGTATTTGTTTTTCTCTTTCTGACTTACTTCACTCTGTATGACAGTCTCTAGGTCCATCCACCTCACTACAAATAACTCAATTTCGTTCCTTCTTATGGCTGAGTAATATTCCATTCTATATATGTGCCACATCTTCTTTATCCATTCATCCGATAATGGGCACTTAGGTTGCTTCCATCTCCTGGCTATTGTAAATAGAGCTGCAGTGAACATTGTGGTACATGACTCTTTTTGAATTATGGTTTTCTCAGGGTATACGCCCAGTAGTGGGATTGCTGGGTCATATGACAGTTCTATTTTTAGTTTTGCAAGGAACCTCCATCCTATTCTCCATAGTGGCTGTATCAATTTAAGTTCCCAACAACAGTGCAAGAGGGTTCCCTTTTCTCCACATGCTCTCCAGCATTTATTGTTTGTAGATTTTTTGATGATGCCTATTCTGACTGGTGTGAGGTGATACCTCACTGTAGTTTTGATTTCCATTTCTCTGATGATTAGTGATGTTGAGCATCCTTTCATGTGTTTGATGGCAGTCTGTATATCTTCTTTGGAGAAATTTCTGTTTAGGTCTGCTGCCCATTTTTGGATTGGGTAGTTTGTTTTTTTGGTATTGAGCTGCATAAGCTCTTTCTAAATTTTGGAGACTAATCCTTTGTCAGTTGCTTCATTTGCAAATATTTTCTCCCATTCTGAGGGCTGGCTGTTCATCTTGTTTAGGCTTCCTTTGCTGTGCAAAAGCTTTTAAGTTTCTTTAGGTTCCATTTGTTTATTTTCGTTTTTATATCCATTTCTCTAGGAGTTCAGTCAAAAAGGATCTTGCTGTGATTTATGTCATAGAGTGTTCTGGCTATGTTTTGCTCTAAGAGTTTTATACTGTCTGGCCTTACATTTAGGTCTTTAATCCATTTTGACTTTATTTTTGTGTATGGTGTGAGGGAGTGTTCTAATTTCATTCTTTTACATGTAGCTGTCTAGTTTTCCCAGTATCACTTAATGAAGAGGCTGTCTTTTCTCCATTGTGAATTTTTGCTTCCTTTATCAAAGATAAGGTGACCATATGTGTGTGGGTTTATCTCTGGGCTTTCTGTCCTGTTCCGTTGATCTATATTTCTGTTATTGTGCCAGTACTGTACCTTTGTAGTACAGTCTGAAGTCAGGGAGCCTGATTCCTCCAGTTCCATTTTTCTTTCTCAAGATTGCTTTGGCTCTTCGGGGTCCTTTGTGTTTCCATACAAATTGTGAAATTTTTTGTCCTAGTTCTGTAAAAAATGCCATTGGTAGTTTGATAGGGATTGCACTGAATCTGTAGATTGCTTTTGGTAGTATAGTCATTTTCACAATGTTGATTCTTCCAATCCAAGAACATGGTATATCTCTCCATCTGTTTGTTTCATCTTTAATTTCCTTCATCAGTGTCTTATAGTTTTCTGCATACAGGTCTTTTGTCTCCTTAGGTAGGTTTATTCCTAGGTATTCTATTCTTTTTGTTGCACTGGTAAATGGGAGTGTTTCCTTAATTTCCCTTTCGAATTTTTCATCATTAGTGTATGGGAATGCAAAAGATTTCTGTGCATTAATTTTGTATCCTGCTACTTTACCAAATTCATTGATTAGCTCTAGTAGTTTTCTGGTAGCATCTTTAGGATTCTCTATGTATAGTTTCATGTCATCTGCAAACAGTGACAGATTTACTTCTTTTCTGATTTGGATTCCTTTTATTTCTTTTTCTTCTCTAATTGCTGTGGCTAAAACTTCTAAAACGATGTTGAATAATAGTGGTGAGAGTGGGCAACCTCGTCTTGTTCCTGGTCTTAGAGGAAATGGTTTCAGTTTTTCGCCATTGAGAACTTTGTTGGCTGTGGGTTTGTCATATATGGCCTTTATTATGTTGAGGTAAGTTCCCTACTTTCTGAAGGGTTTTTATCATAAATCGTAGTTGAATTTTGTCAAAAGCTTTTTCTGCATCTATTGAGATGATCATATGGTTTTTCTCCTTCAATTTATTAATATGGTTTATCACATTGATTGATTTGCATATTTTAAAGAATCCTTGCATTCCTGGGATAAACCCCATTTTATCATGGTGTATGATCCTTTTAATGTGCTGTAGGATTCTGTTTGCTAGTATTTTGTTGAGGAGTTTTGCATCTATGTTCGTCAGTGATATTGGCCTGTAGTTTTCTCTTTCTGTGAAATCTTTGTCTGGTTTTGGTATCAGGGAGATAGTGGTCTCACAGACTGAGTTTGGGAGTGTTCCTCCCTCTGCTATATTTGTGAAAAGTTGAGAAGGATAGGTGTTAGCTCTTCTCTAAATGTTTGATAGACTTCGCCTGTGAAGCCATCTGGTCCTGGGCTTTTGTTTGTTGGAAGATTTTTCATCACAGTTTCAATTTGAGTGCTTGTGATTGGTCTGTTTATATTTTCTATTTCTTCCTGGTTCAGTCTCGGAAGGTTGTGCTTTTGTAAGAATTTGTCCATTTCTTCCAGGTTGTCCATTTTACTGGCATATGGTTGCTTGTAGTAATCTCTCATGATCCTTGGTATTTCTTCAGTGTCAGTTGTTACTTCTTTTTCATTTCTAATTCTGTTGATTTGAGTCTTCTCCCTTTTTTTTTCATGAGTCTGGCTAATAGTTTATCAATTTTGTTTATCTTCTCAAAGAACCAGCTTTTAGTTTTATTGATCTTTGCTATCGTTTCCTTCATTTCTTTTTTATTTATTTCTGATCTTTATGATTTCTTTCCTCTGCTAACTTTGGGGTTTTCTTGTTCTTCTTTCTCTAACTGCTTTAGGTGTAAATTTGGTTGTTTATTTGAGATTTTTCTTGTTTCTTAAGGTAGGATTGTATTGCTATAAACTACCCTCTTAAAACTGCTTTTGCTGCATTCCATAGGTTTTGGGTTGTCGTGTTTCCATTGTCATTTGTTTCTAGGTGTTTTTTGATTTCTTCAGTGATCTCTTGGTTATTAAGTAGTGTATTGTTTGGCCTCCATGTGTTTGTATTTTTTACAGACGTTTTCCTGTAATTGTTATCTAGTCTCATAGTGTTGTTGTTGGAAAACATACTTGATATGATTTCAATTTTCTTAAATTTACTAAGGCTTGATTTGTGACCCAAGATATGATCTATCCTGGAGAATGTTCCATGAGCACTTGAGAAGAAAGTGTATTCTGTTGGTTTTGGATGGAATGTCCTATAAATATCAATTAAGTCCACCTTATTTAATGTACCATTTAAAGCTCGTGTTTCCTTGTTTATTTTCATTTTGGATGATCTGTCCATTGGTGAAAGTAGTGTGTTAAAAGTCCCCTACTATGATTGTGTTACTGTCGATTTCCCCTTTTATGGCTGTTATAATTTGCGTTATATATTGAGATGCTCCTACGTGGGGTGCATAAATATTTACAATTGTTATATCTTCTTGGATTGTTCCCTTGGTCATTATGTAGTGTCCTTCTTTGTCTCCTGCAATAGTCCTTATTTTAAAGTCTGTTTTGTCTGATATGAGAATTGCTACTCCAGTTTTCTTTTGATTTCCATTTGCATGGAATACCTTTTTCCATCCCCTCACTTGCCGTCTGTGTCCCTAGGTCTGAAGTGGTTCTCTTGTAGACAGCATATATACGGCTCTTGTTTTTGTATCCATTCAGCCAGTCTGTGCCTTTGGGTTGGAGCATTAATCCATTTACATTTAAGGTAATTATCGATATGTATGTTACTACTATTTTCTTAATTGTTTTGGGTTTGTTATTGTAGGTCTTTTCCTTCTCTTGTGTTTCCTGCCTAGAGAAGTTTCTTTAGTATTTGTTGTAAAGCTGGTTTGGTGGTGCTGAATTCTCTTAGCTTTTGCTTGTCTGTAAAGCAAAAATTAATTTTGCTTAATTTCTCTGTTGAATTGGAATGAGATCCTTGCTGGGTAGAGTTATCTTTGTTGTAGTTTTTTCTCTTTCATTGCTTTAAATATGTCCTAACACTCTCTTCTGGCTTGCAGAGTTTCTGTTGAGAAATCAGCTGTTAACCTTATGGGGATTCCCTTATATGTTATTTGTTGCTTTTCCCTTGTTGCTTTTAATATTTTTTCTTTGTTTTTAATTTGTGATTGATTAATATGTGTCTTGGCATTTTCTCCTTGGAGTTATGCTGTATGGGATTCTCTGTGCTTCCTGGACTTGACTCACTATTTCCTTTCCCATATTAGGGAAATTTTCAACTATCATCTCTTCAAATATTTTCTCAGTCCCCTTCTTTTTCCCTTCTTCATCTGGGACCCCTATAATTCAAATGTTGGTGCATTTAATGTTGTCCCAGAGGTCTCTGATACTGTCCTCAATTCTTTTCATTCTTTTTTCTTTATTCTGCTCTGTGGTAGTTATTTCCGCTGTTTTATCTTCCAGGTCACTTATCCATTCTTCTGCCTCATTACTCTGCTATTGATTCCTTCTAGAGAATTTTTAATTTGATTCATTGGGTTGTTCATCATTGTTTGCTCTTTAGTTCTTCTAAATCCTTGTTAAATGTTTCTTGTATTTTCTCCATTCTATTTCCAAGATTTGGGATCCTCTTTACTATCATTACTGGAATTCTTTTTCAGGTAGACTGCCCATTTCCTCTTCAGTTGTTTGATCTGGTTGGGTTTTTTCTTTCCTCCTTCATCTGCTGTGTATTTCTCTATCTTCTCATTTTGCTTAACTTGCTGTGTTTGGGGTCTCCTTTTTGCAGGCTGCAGATTTGTAGTTCCCGGTTTTTTTGGTGACTGCCCCCAGTGGGTAAGGTTGGTTCAGTGGGTTGTGTGGGCTTCCTGGTTGAGGGGACTGGTGCCTGTGTTCTGGTGGATGAGGCTGGGTCTTGTCTTTCTGGTGGGCAGAATCATGCCTGGTGGTGTGTTTTGGGGTGTCTGTGAACTTATTATTATTTTAGGCGGCCTCTCTGCTAATGGGTGGGGTTGTGTTCCTGTCTTGCTAGTTGTTTGGCATGGGGTGTCCAGCAGTGTAGCTTGCTGGTCCTTGAGTGGAGCTGGGTCTTAGCATTGAGATGGAGATCTCTGGGAGAGCTTTCACCATTTGGTAATACATTGTGCCGGGAGGTCTCTGGTGGACCAGTGTCATGAATTTGGCTCTCCCACTTAAGAGGCTCAGGCCTGACACCCAGCCAGTTCACTAAGACCCTGTCAGCCACACGGCTCAGAGGAAAAGGGGAAAAAAAAAAAAGGAAAATATATAAAATACATAAAGTTATTAAAATAAAAATATTATTAAATATAAAAGTTTAAAAAAATAAAGGAAGAAGAGAGCAACCAAACCAATAAACCAATCCATTAATGTAACAAGCCCTAAAAACTATAAAAACAACAGAACAAAAAAACGGACAGACAGAACCCTAGGATAAATGATAAAAGCAAAGCTATACAGACAAAATCACACAAAGAAGAATGCACATACACACTCAGAAAAAGAGAAACAGGAGAAATATATATATATATATATATATATATATATATATATATATATATA
>NW_021703780.1:15848132-15883566 GCF_005190385.1 Monodon monoceros
ATATATATATATATATATATATATATATATATATATATATATATAAAGGAAGAAAGCAACCAAATCAATAAACAAATCTACCAATGATAATAAGTTCCAAACACTAAAGTAAGATAAACATAAAACCAGAAACAAGTTAAATGCAGAGAGCAAACCCCAAGTCTACAGTTGTTCCCAAATTCCACCACCTCAATTTTGGGATGATTCGTTGTCTATTCAGGTATTCCACAGATGCAGGTACATCTAGTTGATTGTGGAGATTTAATCTGCTGCTCCTAAGGCTGCTGGGAGAGATTTCCCTTTCTCTTCTTTGTTCGCACTGCTCCTGGGGTTCAGCTTTGGATTTGGCCCCGCCTCTGCATGTAGGTCGCCAGAGGGCGTCTGTTCTTCGCTCAGACAGCACAGGGTTAAAGTAGCAGCTTATTAGGGGGCTCTTACTCAGGCCGGCGGGGCGGGCAGGGAGGGAGGGATACGAATGCAGGGCGAGTCTGTGGCAGCAGAGGCCAGCATCACGTTGCAACAGCCTGAGGCGCACTGTGTGTTCTCTCGGGGAAGTTGTCCCTGGATCATTTTACACTGGCAGTGGCGGGTGGCACAGGCTCCCAGGTGGGCAGTGTGGATAGTTACCTGTAATTGCACACAGGATTCTTGGTGGCTGCAGCAGCAGCCTTAGCATCCCATGCCTGTCTCTGGGGTCCACGCTGATAGCCACGGCTCGCGCCCGTCTCTGGAGCTCGTTTAGGTGGCGCTCTGAATCCCCTCTCCTCACTCACCCCAAAACAATGGTCTCTTGCCTCTTAGGCAGGTCCAGGCTTTTTCCCAGACTCCCTCCCGGCTAGCTGTGGCGCACTAGCCCCCTTCAGGCTGTGTTCACGCAGCCAACCCCAGTCTTCTCCCTGGGATCTGACCTCCAAAACCCGAGCCTCAGCTCCCAGCCCCTGGCGGGGAGAGCAGACAAGCCTCTCGGGCTAGTGAGTGCTGGTCAGCACCCATCCTCTGTGCAGGAATCTTTCCACTTTGCCCTCAGCACCCCTGCTGCTGCGCTCTCCTCTGTGGCTCCAAAGCTTCCCCCCACCCACCCCCAGTCTCCACCAGTGAAGGGGCTTCCTAGTTTGTAGAAACTTTTCCTCCTTCACAGCTCCCTCCCAGAGGTGCAGGTCCCATTCTTTTGTCTGTGTTTTTCCTTCTTTCTTTTGTCCTACCCAGGTACATGGGGATTTTCTTGCCTTTTGGGAAGTCTGAGGTATTCTGCCAGCGTTCAGTAGGTGTTCTGTAGGAGTTGTTCCACATGTAGATGTATTTCTGATGTATTTGTGGGGAGGAAGGTGATCTCCACGTCTTACTCCTAGGCCATCTTGAAGGTCCTCCTGAACCACAGATATAAACACTCTCCAATCCCATAAGCATGCTTCCAGCTGCAGCTGCTTCTCTTCTGATTTCTTTTTCCTTAATTGGATCATCTTCACCAGAGCAGCCATTGCTTCTCCTTGGGGAACTCAGCTGCTCTTTATTTCCTTATCTCTACAAAACCACCCCACTTCTCTGTAATTTGGGAGACCTAGGAGCAGTGGGAGGTACAAGGTTTGCCTTGAGGACCCAGTAACAGAACATAGAGGATTTACTGGGAATGTTCAAAGGTTGAATACAAGGCCCCTATCAGTATTTAAACAAGAAAGCCTGGTAACACTTTTTAAAAATATAATTAGCTCCAAATTTCTTCTGCATTAAAGAGATGGTCATGAACTTGAATCACACCTTTAAACATGGCACCCACACCTGGCCTGTGCCATTGGCAGACTCCACGATTTTCCTTTATCAACCAGGATCTATTTGTTTGTATGTATTTGTATACAGTTGTATGGTATACAGCAGAACAGAATGTTCAAGCTAACTGTTTTAATTTAGTGATAAAGAAATTGAAGTTTCATCATTTGTTAGTGGCAGACTTAGGTTTCTCTCTGACTGCAAGTGCAGTGCTTTTGCCATTGTTGGATAGGTAGATAACTGTAAAAGCATATAAGGATTTTCTCAGTTCATAAGTATAATACCCTTTTTTTTTTTTTTTTTTTTTTTTTTTTGCGGTACGTGGGCCTCTCACTGTTGTGGCCTCTCCCGTTGCGGAGCACAGGCTCCGGACGCGCAGGCTCAGCGGCCATGGCTCACAGGCCCAGCCGCTCTGTGGCATGTGGGATCTTCCCGGACCAGGGCACGAACCTGTGACCCCTGCATCGGCAGGCGGACTCCCAACCACTGTGCCACCAGGGAAGCCCCTATAATACCCTTTTAAATTAAGTCTGGGAAATGAGAAATTACTCACCCAAGTTATACAAACATTTACTAATGTATCAAAAATTGTTGAGGACCTATTATATACCAGGCATTCGTGTCCATATGGGTCATACAGCTCTGTAAATGAGCCATGGTACATCTTTCCAAGATATATGGGCTTAAACAGCAGAAGTGGTTATTTTAGGTACTGCCTATAAATTTAACTTAATACATTTACTTTTTATGAGCACATCATAATGTTCTCCCACCCTCTTGGAGGACAACGTTTGTTGAAAATCTTGGTACTCTGATGCTATCCAGGACACTTTTCAGTTGATATTCTGATAGTAAATTCTTGAAGAGTTGGCCTTGGTTTCTAAAGTCCTTCTGCTAAAGTGGTCACATACTTTCCTGCATCCAGGTTTGGCATTTTTGAAAACCATCCCTGTGTGTCACTCTTTCTAGTCACCCTTAGTTACCCTTAGTTAGAACATCATAAGTAAGATGGTGCCTGACAGCAGTGTGCTGACCATTACGTAGAGAAGGAGTGTTTTCAGTTAGTCACCATTCCTTCCTAATGATGTACTGAAGTAGGGATGAAACAACAAAACAAACACAAAATAAACAAAAAAAATTACTGTATATCCCTAGCAGAGGCACCTGGCTAATCTGAGGCTAATTATGAACAAATTTATGTGTAAAGACAAGAGCAGAAAGGAGAATCAGAAACTAAAGCAGGAAGATGCTGAATAAGGAACGCAAGCCTTTCCTCTACCTCTGGGAGAAACACTCATCTACCACTTGCCCTCAAAACTCTCCCATATTAAGTGGCTTCTCTTTGCATAACACGTTTACTTTCCAAGGCACTTGCCAGCATATTGTTGCCATCTGGTCCTCCAGAAATCACATAGCATTGGCCAAGAAATTGAGGCTTGCCAAAGACATATAAGTCTCAGTGATAATTCCCAGAAGCTTTTAGAACAAGGCAGGTAGAAGGTGAGAAAGTTTGGAAGGAAAGTGAAAGGAAAGACGAGAGTTGTCCTACTCTTGGTACAGTGCTGTTTGTATGGAGCCATAATATTCCAGTTTTGGCCTAGGCTGTGGCATGAGGCAGATGCAGTTGATAGATGCAGTTGATTCTCGAAAGTAATTCTGAAGACTGAATGAGAAGTATTGGATTACTAATGATTACCTAAGGTAGTCGTGAGAAGTAATAAAATTTGGCCCTGATGATGACTCAAAAAATGTTCAAGTGCACTGCTTCCATTGATTAACCAACTGGGAGCTGCTTTTTGAAATGGCTCTAATGAGATGAACTTCTCAGGCATTGGAACTTCCCAATAGACTGGCCAAAGCATAAAGTTTTCAATTTTTTTTACTTTACTAAGCATTCAATCTCTGTGTCCTAAAAAAAAATACTCCCCAAGAGCCCATCTTGCTCAGATTTCTGGCCGTTAGATCCACAGACTTTGATTATTTGTCCAGAAAGTCTCTGGGGCTTTCCTGGACTTCGAACCCTTAAAGTCAAGCCATATTCTAGGACATTCTGACTCTTCCCTATTACTATTTTCGTATCTCCCATATCTCCCCTAGCCCTCATACTCTGATCCCAACTGTGGCGATTAATACCCTGTGAGTCATGGTAAATGGCCCAGTCAACGCTTTCTGCCTGGACTGTAGACTCTAAACGACCCCTCTTCCTTGGGAACTTTTGGTGAGGACTCCCAGAGAAAAGAGGAAGGGGATTAAAAGGTATCACCGTTCAACCAGGACCTGGATTAGACACTTTTTACATTTGATCCTATCAACAGTTGCTGAGTTGCCTGTTTATAGTATTTTGCATATGAGGAGTCTAAGCTTCAGATTGGTTAGTAACTTGTCCTGTCACACAGCTAATCATCCTAGGTGGGCTGGCCTCACAAAGGTCAAACCATTGCAGTTTGATCATATAAACATAATTTAATCACAAACAACTATTTCATACCCACAAGTGCTTTAAGTTTTGGCAGAAGTATAAGGGCAGAAAGGTAGGATTCTTTCACATCTTCGGGTTAGAATGAACACATAATGACGTTTATATGAACAAATTGATCTCAGAAGCCTCACCTTTCATTTCAATGCTAACTTCAACCTTCTTTTCCTAAGAGTTCCTGGATTCAGTGCCCTCTGACCCACCTTACTTAGTACTTAGATTAATATGATCAGAACTCTGAGGTTTTACTTTAGTTACAATAAATTTCCCCCTGCCTTGACACATTTTTATATTTCTCCTAAATAGAATTTTACTAAGGATTTTAAATATTTTTAAATGTAATGAATATATTGGCTTACGCCCCTATCCCATGTAAAATGGGAAACCCAGCATCTTATCCACTATTGCTAAGGATTCTTTAGGGAACAATATTTCTCCTAATTACTTGGCTTTATATCCTGCTTCTGTTCTCAGTCTCCACACTCAATATCTTGAATGTACTCTTTCTTTCAACATTCTATCTTATCACTGGAAAAGCCAGGATGGCTTCAATTCCCAGAGTACCACTGGCCTAAAGGTAAGTGTACAGCAGATATCACTGAAGGCCTGGGGCTACACAGTGCTGTTATAGTGCAGAACAATTATGAAAGCTACTTGTCCTTTTTTAAGTTTGCCAATCCCACCCTCTTGCCTCTAGAAAATGTCCCCTATCGTCCTCATCTTCTTGGATTCAGTGTCCACCATAGTGTTGGGCTCCCCCTTCCCTCCTATGAGTTTCTGCTCTCTTCTATTTTTCTGATGGTGATTTTCCCACAACCAAAATGTCCCCGTTTACATTAATGTAGAGAGCCCTTGTGCTCTGTCCTTAAAGAATCCAGAAACACATTTCAAGTATCATGATATGGTTTGTCAGATGACATAAATAACTAAGACATGACTATTTAAATAGGTAGATATCACAGTGTAAAATAAACTCTGTTACCAGAAAGAGTTAAGAAGTTATATATCATGAATAATCAAATATCTGATAAAGGCAATTCCCAAATGTAACATATATGGATGAACATCTTTTTAAAATATTAGAGTATGACTAAAATACAGTTTCTACTAAAATTACACTGAATAGAATCTGTTTATTCTTGAAAAGCTAGGGAATATTTTGGCATTGTGTACTACACTTTTGTTTTATATGTTGGGCTTTGTACTAGAAGAGTACAAAAAAGTGTTAACTAATAACTATGTTAAGATGTTAAAGCTCTGATAACAGAAAATATACAAAGCAACTGATAAATTTGTGGCTTAAAATGTGTATGCAAATGTCCACCGATGACAATCAGCCTATAACTGAATAGTTGCAACGCTAGATAGCTGGATAGACAGTCGAAGATCCACACAATGTTGCCTTCACATTGGTAGCTAAGTCCATGAAGCATTTGCCATGGGCTTTAGTACAAGGACTGACCTTAGAATTGCCAGGGAATGTGGACATTAGCTGGGGAGGAGCCGTTAACCCTGCATAATGAATTCTCAGGCAAAATATGTGGCAAAGACTATCCCCACACTGTACAATAAGGTCACCACAGGCTTTATAGCACGCTTGACTTTTTGAAGTTTCTTTTGAAAAATAAAGCCCTGATACCACATTTAAAATTGAACAGGGCCAAGCTTTGCATGGACTTTTTTTCCCTTCCCAAATGAAGCCCCTTCCCACAGTTGTTATTATTTCTCCTTCCACATTTATTTTTGTTATATTGTATTGTTTCAAATCATTTCAAAATGTTTTTAATGTGATATATCTTATTAAAAAATAGTTCTGAATTCACAAGCAATCCCTACGGTATGTCCTTGGCATTGGCTGTAAAATTCCAAAGTACCTAATTTATGTGGTTGATTGATTTTTCAATGTTTTAAAGGGTACCAAGCCCAACAGCATATAATTTTTCTCTTACCAAATGGAATATGAATGAATAAAAGATAATTGCATTTTTTTGTATTCAGCCTGCTGTCTTTGTGAACTTTTTTTTTCTTTCCTACAGTTCTGAAGTGAATGAGAAAGCATGTTTTTCTTTTTATAGCCATAAGAGCTCACCCTGTTACTCCTCAACAAGGTTCATGTGTGTCCAGCCCTGAACTCTGCTGTTGTGTTACCTCAACCAGGATGCTGCAAATTACCTGTGATACAGTGAACATAGCCCAGACTAGGGAGGGACTGGGGCTTATATGGACCTTTCCTGTTTGGTCCGGGAGAAAAGCCTTCCTCTAAATCCTTTTCTGGTTGGAACATACATCTCCATTCTCTTAAGTTTGCAGACCTCAGCACAGTGCAAAGAGATTAAATTTCATTTTCCCAAGGAAGCAGGTGGATACAGCCTGTAACTTAGATAACGGCTTGTATAGCATGGCCTTGAAGAAGCAACTCTTTTCTTATCTCCTCTTCTCTCACTTCCATCAGTCTTCAATGTGGTTAACAGTATGGGACTGGCCAAAAGAATTGCATTCCCTTATCCTGCTGACCACAGCAATCGCTCTTTGTAATCCCAGAAGAAGAGTGTCAGGTGGTTATGAAGGGGCTAGAAGGCTGAAGGACAGGAGAGAGCGTTGCTAAAACTCCCTTCACCAGCACTAATATCCCGCACTCTAGTGCCTACCACGCACAAAGCTGTCCTTTCCGCAGCTCTGGAAATCCATTACGTAAGAAGAAAGTAGGACAAAGACTGAATTTTAAGAGCACTTTCTAGAGATGATACTAAACGCTTCATTTATCTTTGAAACCTAGAAAGAACTTCAACGAATTATTTGCAATTTTTCATTGTGTTAGTCTGTTTTGGAGGGGAATGGTGATGGTCAGGGCAAAATAATTCTCTTTGTAAATCTATTTCAGGTTTCATACCTGATTATAAACACCTTCTTAAATTTGGCTTGTTACATATATAAAATCAAAACAAAATGTGAAGTTTTCATTCCAAGAATAATAAATTGGTTGGTTTTCATTTCTCTAAACTTAAAAGCACGCTAGGGTGAAGTTAAGGGAAATGATCCTCTTATTTGTTTTTGCCATAGGTCTTTGTAAGCTTCCAGAAGGAAAGTCAATCAATTATGAAGTATAGACTGAGTGCCTACAATGTGAACTCTTACACCAGCAGTCTCCAACGTAACCTTCAGGGCTCCCAAATTTTCTACAGGATTAACCTTCAAGGCTCAGCACCTCCCACAAGGTCTTCATGCAGATCAACCCGTGACCTCTAGCTTTGTGACAGGACTATATTTATGTGGCCGTCTCAAACTTTATTGCATTACAACTATGGGAAAATACAGCTGCACGAAAAGCTTTGGCTATGTTAGATTTGACCCAATGCTGGAAGCCAGAAGCACTTTGTCCGTGGTCATGTCAAAACAACCGCAGTAGAATATATCTGAGAAAGCATCTGGCTAATGTGTTTATGTAGTGAACTGAGCATAAGGTGAGGACAACTTCCTAGAGTAAAGAGCTACTCAGAGTGTATTCATTATCCCCAATAAGTATCAGCACAACAAAGCATATTCCTCAGAGTGCCATTCTAAATTTCACCAGAAATCATTTTTTATGATTTCCCCCACCATACACACTTCATGTACTAGAGTGAATAAATAGATTTGTTAGGGAGAATTTTTCATGTTGGGTTCAAAGACTTGTTGAAGAAAGATACTTTATAATTAGAGTTCATGGTTTGCACCTGAAATAACTGCATGGCTCATTCTATTTTGTCTTTGTATTTCAAAGAGTCAGGCGCCCACAGATGGGAGAACAGGATCCAGGGCAATGATGGTGTTCTGAGTGTAGTAATGCAGAAATCCCTTATATTGACCCATTATGAAAGGATGATCCAACGTCATAAATGTCAGGGAATAAAAACCAAGGAAAGAAATTCAGGAACTTGGCAAAAGTACAATGCAAATGAGCGTGGCTCCAATAACTACTACCCTCGCCCACAAATGTTGCACTGATGAGTCAACCCAAACTTCAGCATTCTCTCCAACACCCACAAGTGTGAGAGATCCATTCTGAGAAGATACCCTTATCTGGGATTTCCCTCCTCCTCCTAGGAAGTAGTGGCAGTAGCTGCTAGGGAGAAATGAATGAAATGGGAAAGGTCCAAAGGGACTGACTCAGAAGGATGTCAAAACCTTATATCACTTGGGGGAGATATCTAGACCCTAAGACTATCCCTCTGTGGGAATGCGGCATGCCTCCTTATTAGATGGGGTGAACCCTGGCATTGTACATTTAATGGAACCTAGTAAGTGCCAGAGACCGGGTATTCTAAGATAGATTGCAAATTACCTCAGAGAATTAACATTATGCAATCATATATATATATCTTTTGTTCTATTAAAAAAGCTTCCCAAGAACACAAGTTTAATATATCGAGAATGAAGAGAGATCATAGGCTTAAGCAAACAAATTAAGGATGAAAATAACATCATTAGACAACTAACAAATAAATTAGAAACAGCAAGAACCACAACACACATAATTGATAATTACAATGAGGAAAAGTTTAAGGTAAGCAAAGGGAAGGCTCATGAAAAAATACAGAGATTAAAGCAACAGACAAAAGCTAATAGAAATGGAAAACAGATAAGAATGATCCTACGTATGCCTGCTGGGCATCCATAAATTTAAAAACTCAGCAAATTGTAAAGAAAAAGCATTCAAAGTCATGAAGAGAATTTCCCTTGAATTGATCATGCTTTTGGCTTATATGTAAAAGTTCATCACTGAATCCAAAGTCACTAGATTTTCTCCTGTGTTATATTCTAGAAGTGTTATAGTTCTTCATTTTATATATAGGCCTATAGCCCACTTTTGAGTTATTTTTGTTAAAAGTGTAGGATCTGTGTTTAGATTATTTTGTTGTTGCATATGGATGTCCAATAGTTCCAGCACCATTTGTTGAAAAGACTATTCTTTCTCCATTGAATTGTCTATTTTCCTTTATCAAAGATCATTTAACTATATTTGTGTGGTTCTATTTTTGGTTCTCTATTCTGTTCCATTGATCTATGTATCTATTGCTAACACCACACTCTTGATCACTGTAGCTTTATAGTAAGGAAGTCAGATAATGTCAGCTCTCCAACTTTGTTCTTCTTCTTCAGTATTATGTTGGCTATTAATTCTTTTTTTGTCTTTCCAGAATAGTTTTGTTGATATCCACAAAATACTTTCTGGGATTTTGACTGGGATTTTATTGAATCTATAGGTTACACTGAGAGGACTTGATATCTTAACAATATTTAGTCTGCTTATCCATGAACTTGCAATAACACTCCATTCATTTACATCATCTTAGATTTCTTTCATCAGAATTCTATCGTTTTCCTCATATAGATCCCATAAAGTGCCACTTCAGGACATCATATCAAGGATATGTAATAATGATGACTCTTCTTTCATTTGTGATATCAGTAATTTGTGTTTTTTCTTCTTATCCTCATTGCTGTAAAGGTAAGATATTTTCTCCCCTCTGGCTTCTTTCAAATTTTTCTCTTTGTGTTTGATTTTCTGCAGTTTAAATGATATACCTAGGAGTATATTTTTTAGTACTCACCATGCTTGGTGTTTTCTGAGCTTCCTGCATCTGTCTGTTGTTAATTTTGGAAAATTTTTGGCCATTATTAATTCAGATATTTCCTCTGTTACATTCTGTCTTCTACTTTGTTATCCCAATTACCTGTATGATATACTATTTGTAATCATCTCATAGACTTAGGTATTCTAGTCTTTTTTTTTTTTTTTCATCTTTTTTTCCTTTGCATTTCAGTTTGGGAAGTTTCTACTGATATATCTTCAAGCTTATCAATTCTTTCATTGGCCATACCCAGTCTCTTGATGAGCCCATCAAAAGAATTCTTCATTCCTGTTACTCTGTTTTTGATTCCTAGCATTTCCTTTTGATTATTATTTAGAATTTTATCTCTGCTTACAGTATCTGCACTTTCATATTATCTACCTTTTCATTAGAACTCAACATATTACTAATAATTAAGTTCTCTATCTGATAATTCCATATTTGTGTCATATCTGGGTTTGGATTTGAGGCTTGCTTTGTTTCTCCAGACTGTGGTTTTTCTTTGCCTTTTAGCATGTTTTGTAATTTTTTTGTTGAAGTCCTAACATAACGTATTAAGTAATAAGAATGGTAAATGTAAAGGTAAGTTGGCCTTTGAAGTGAAGTTTTATGTTAATCTGCCTAGGAGCTGGGCTGTGTGTGATGTTTGCTGCAGCTGTAGTTGCCAGAGGCTTCAGTTTCCTCTAGTATTTTTGTGGTGGTTCTCTCTGACGTCTTTGGTTTTCCCTAAGAATTCCTTCTTAAATAGGGCTTCTATCTTGCAACTCTATCGGTTGTAAATTACTGCTATTTTACTGGAGCCCTACTGACGTGGTGGTAAGGTGTCAGGGAGGGGAAATATCCAATAATCTTATGTTTATATCTCAGTCTTTTTCTGGGCCTGTGTACCTGAATCATGACCGAGAAGTTTCTTGGCCCTTTTCTCTTCCCTATGTAATATAGGAAGCCTAGACAGGGCTGGAGTTAGCTAATTGACCTTTTATCAGGTAGATGAGGCTCTGGTTTCCCTTGGAGAGTAGGTGTTTCTTATGAAAAAACACTCTAGGTATGTGTCTAAATGTTTACTTTTCACCATCCCTGCCCAAGACACAAGGGGATTTTTCTTGGGTCTTCAACTCTTGAGACCTTGGTGGGATTCCTGGAGGTGAAACTGTGGTGGCCTAAGACTGGGTCCCTAGGAGTTTCTCATTCTCAAGCTAATCCACACTCAGCCTCCAGCAATTCATTTAAACTACCATTTAAGTGTTTCTACCAGTTTATGGCTCTAGCATCTTCTGCCACAGGTAAACTTACCCTAGCTGTGATACTCTTTATTCAGTCCCTGTAGATTTCAAGGTGGCAGTTTACCCTGTGACCTCAATTCTGTGATGAGTCTAAGTCAATGATTTTCTGATTAGTCAGTTATTTTCTTGTTCTAAGAATGGGAGTAATGACTTCCAAGCTTTTTACATGATAAGGCTGAAAACAGATGTCTCTAAACCTAGATTTTTTAGAAACCAATGCCAGTGCTCTTAACTACCATGCTATTACTGCTTTCTATCCCCTCTAATGGTCTTTCCATTCTATTGATTAAATTTTTACAGCTTCAAAACATACCAATACCTAATATCCCATTCTTATGTCTTCTCTATTCATGTTTTTTCTAATGTATCCAAAACTTTATTTTTCAGGAAGGCTTCTTTTTCTTTTTTTTTTTGTGGTACGCGGGCCTCTCACTGTCGTGGCCTCTCCCGTTGCGGAGCACAGGCTCCGGACGCGCAGGCTCAGCGGCCACGGCTCACGGGCCCAGCTGCTCCGCGGCATGTGGGATCTTCCCGGACTGGGGCACGAATCCGTGTCCCCTGCATCGGCAGACGGACTCTTAACCACTGCGCCACCAGGGAAGCCCTTCAGGAAGGCTTTTAATTATTTTGTCAAAACCCCAGAATTAAATATATTTAAGTGGTACTTGGAACAATATTTAGATCTGTAAATTTAATATATAAGAATTGATATCTTTATAACAGTCACTCTTACAAGAACATGTGACTCATTATTGATTAACCTTTCCTGATATCTTTCATAAATTTTACAGTTTTTTTTCTTTGTATGGTTCTTATGGGCTATCATGTTGAATTTATTAATTGTATTACAATCCAAATGCTCAATTTCCTTGTTTAGTTTTCAGATACTTAGGTTGACAAAGTTTGAGTGTGTTAAGTTACCCCATTAAAGTTTTTACATCTTGCAATTTGGATTTTAAATATGTTATGGTGTTTTAAACTACCTTGTAGGTTTTTTTATAAAACCAACTAGCTCTCTTTAATTTAATCCATGATTCACCTTAACATTTTTTTATGAATTTCTGTTCTTATTTCATAGACACTTTTTCCTCTATTATACAAGAACATGAACAGATAAGAGAACATGTTACAGAATAATTTTCCACTCATTTTGTGAATTACACTTTTTTTGTGAATTTTCAGAATAATACTTCCTTTCTCTAATGATGAATTTTCCTCTTGTTTAAATTTTTTTAATTCATATATTTGTTCACTTAACAAACATGTGATGAGATTTTTAAATTATGTTTCAGCCTCTGAAATATGTGCTCCAGTCATGAAGCAGAGAATATTACAGTGAAGACAGGGAATTAAATGAGTGAGTACAATATGATAAATACTGTGATTGAGGTATGCCACAGAGTTGCTGTTAAATCTTGATTATGTGATCTTTCTAAATGTCCACTTCCTTGTGTTGTTAAAATGGGAATAAGAACAACACCCGTCTCTTAGGATTATTGTTAAAAGCAAATGAGGTCAAACATTTGAGATGTCCATCAGGTTGCCTGGCCCAGAGCAGTTGTTTAAATATTGTTAGCTGTTATTTTTGTCATGAGCAGCTCATCATGAGCCCCTTATCTAAAATTCTACCATCAGTCATTTTCTGCCACGATGCCCTGTGTTATTTCTTCAAAGTACTTATTACTATATGACATTCTCTTATTTATTTGTTTATTTACTGATTTATTGATCTTTCTTCCCATAAGAATGAAAGTTCAAGCAGGCAGAGGCTCTGTTTTTATTGCAAATGCTTGCTTTTGCCCAGAGTCTGGAAAAAGTGTTTAATCAATAATGGATAAATAATTAAAATATTTATTTCTCTAATAACTTTACTTTCTCAATTATATGGAAACTACAGAACTGTATTTTTAAAATCTCATCTTTGAACATTTGAGAAGAAATGCTTTGAGCATTTCAGTGAATTTTCTTCCTGGGTTTTCCTGTGCATGCACCAGTTAGGTCATATTGTTCTTACAGTGCTGTATCCTGCTTTTTCCTCACTTCACTTTCCAACCCATGTGTTTTCCTTATATTTCAAAACTCCTTTTCTCACAGATTCAATATATTATAGTATATGCTAACCTACTGAAAGCTTAATTATTGTGTATGAAGTATTATACTATCTTTCCAGCAACCTACAAGTATAAGAATAGCATAATTTTAGTTATTCAAAAATAATAATTAAATCTCTATTATATGCTAGGAATGTGTAGAAGAACAAGAAAACATTGTCTTTGTCCTCATGGAGCTAACATCCTATGGAGAAGACACAGTTTATAACAATCTCTCAATTTCTTCTACCATAATAATGACAAGTTTTACAAAGGACATATATAAAGTTTTAAGAGTCTATAAAATCTGGGGGTGGGGAAGGTGCTATCAGAAAATAATGAAGGGAAATGACATTCAAAGTGAGAGCTGATTGTTGATTAGAAATTGGGCTGGTGAAAAGAGGAAGGGTAATAAAGGGAGTGGAAGGAAGAGAATATTTGGACCTGAAGGAAAAACAGGAGTGAAGGCCTTGATGTGGAAATGAGCACTGGATGAAGAAAAGCAAACAGTAGAATATGGAGAGCATAGGAGAGTGAGGGTGTTACCTGTGTACCTGGGTCAATTTGATGTATTCTACATACCTACATAACACCCAGAATAGTACCAAGCAGAGGTACTGAGAAATAAGTAACAAAGTATAAACTATAGATCCACAAAACATGGAGCTCACATTCTGAGTTGTTTTTTCTAGTAGTGATCATGTGCACAGACTCATCACCCAGCCCTTTGGTGACCAGAACATGTACGTACAAGCCTGGTCCCCATGATCAAGAGAGCTGCTCATGGTAGTATAACCAATCCCTTGTGTGTTAATCTGTGGGCTTAGCCTTAGGGATCCCAAGCTCTCATCAGCTACATGAACCTATCTCAGTGAGATAGGTGATAGATAGATAGGCAAATAGATAGATAGATAGATAGGATAGAATTGCTCTTCGTTGAGAGTAATTCTTACTCAAAATGGTGTCATCTCTGGCTATTTCTTTTTTGTAGGTTTCAAAGAAAACTGATGAATAGCCTCAAAATGTTTCTTAGAGCTTTGAGAAAGATGGAGTGTGAATTTTGTCCTTCATGACACTGCAGTTGTGCTAGTAAATAAAAATTGAATTTTATGGTGCAACGCTAATGAACATTTATCACTTGGAAATTAAGATCAATAGGAAAAACACTGAGAGGAAGGAGTCATGTAACATTTGTATTTGATACTTAAACATTGACAAATTCCTCCAGAAAAAACTGACCTAGAAAGAAACATTAATTAAATTCATCTTTCCATCCATTCCTTGTGGGAATTATCCACATCAAAGCCACATGGAAAAATAGCAAATTCCAATTATTTTATGAATTACATCCTTTATTAAACAATATAAATCTGTACTAAGTTATAACACCAAGTAGTATATTCCTTTAAATATATGAGTTGTCAAGAAGGACTTTCTAAAGAAACTATTAATATATCCATCAAGCATGTATTAGAAATCTTGTATATGGAAATCATTACCTAGGCACTGATAGAAATACAAATATGAATAAGTCACAGTCTTTGCTTTCCAGGAATGTACACCATCTGCTATAGAATTGGTGGTTGTAGAAAAATGGTGACTTTTTGTTTAATAGAATCCAACTTGAACATAATACAAAATAAAAATAATCCATTTTGAGTGTTTATGTGTGGTACTACAACAAGTTCTACTCAGTGTTATCCTGTCATATGATTTAAATAAGGGGCAAACCTATATACCCAAGAATATATGGTTTTTCATGGCTCCATGATACCCTTTCTATCTGACATGAAATCCCTCCAATAGAGTTCCTTAAAAACAGAAACAGTAAGGACAGGGAATAGAGTTAAGAAACCCAAGTTATAACTTACTTTTATAAAAAGCATTTGGTTGAAAAGATGACATTTAAGCTGCCTTTCACTCCAAGGTTACTGATGTCACTACAGTTAACAATGCTTAATTTATCCAATTAGTTAGTTCTGCAAGCCCGTCTAGATTATCATTTTTGCCTCAAGACAAGAAGTAGAACTTTAAAGGTGCTGTGATGAATGCCTACTAAAGGGTATACCCAGGCTCTGAAAACACTTTTTAAAATTTTCTTACATTCTGACTGAGATACATGAAATGAAACTTTTAACTGACTTTCTTACTCAATTTTTATACCTATACTTGTAAAGACAGCATGTAATACCTACACTATGAGATGTTATTATCCCTATTACAAAACTGGTAAAATTGAAATCCAAATATATATGTATTTCTAGTGATAGATGTGCATATACACATTTCTAATGATACATAGCTATATACTATGCATGTCTATCATTGGGGTACAAATCTTTTACCATGTTATGAAATTTGTGCATCTCTATCATTGGGGTACAAATCTTTTACCATGTTATGAAATTTGTTATAAATTCCCAAACATATTTTTGATCAGTTTATATCATGACAGATGGTCTATCCACTGATACAGTTAATAATCTGAGGCTTGTATTGGTACAGTAGATTATTTAGTTTTATGTTCATTAGCAATAACTTTCATCACTGGGGTCTCCCCATGGACTTGGAACAGATTGAAACTGAAAAAAAGTAGCACCTCATACCCCAGAAGTCAATATATTAGATAGCCAGGACTCCAGAGATGTGGCTAGGGCAGCAGCATTCTACTTAATGGCTCTCAAAGAAGTTGTCATCATGGACTGTACGTTTATTTTGATGTACTCAACTCAAACAGCAGGGAGGCAGCTTAAGAATATCTGCCTTTTGGCAAATTGTATAAAAACCTTTTACCAGAAGGTCTGGAGACAGCAAGAGCAGTAGCAAGCAAGATGGTTACACTTCTGAACTTTAGTAAAATAAAATTTACCAAATGAACATTTAATGGTATTGGGGCAAGGGAAAGAAGCAAAGCTTTCATCAGTAAAATCTGGGACAGCTGCAGCCCTCACAAGATTCCCTCCTGTGAATTGTAAGGCTTTTATAACATGTGACCTTGTACTATTTAGAAAAAAAGAGAGTATTCCTCTAAGAGCCAAGATCTAAAACATAAAACACAATTGATGTTTCATAGAGTTTGGAGACGGTATAATGAACCTCTGAAGTTAGAAAATGATACCAATTTTGACCTTTAAGCCCTGGAATAGAATCTGGCGATGGATGAGATGGAAGTTTTCCAAAAAATTAACCTCAGCCTTCCCTTCAAAGTAAATATTAGGCATTAGTTCTGGGAATCTGTCTTTGGGTTGCAACTTTTCTCTCCGTATTTACTGTGTGCTAGATGTCTCTGAGGTGGGTCATGATGACACAGTAGAAGAGAAACATAAAAGCACCTATCTAATCAGCATGTCCTATTTATTTGCCTTTTGCACCGTGCAAGCGGTATCTGCTTACTGTCACAACACCCCTGTGAGCTTGGCATTCCGCTGATTGAGGTGAGGAAACTGAGATAGAGAAGATGGAAGTAATTTGTGGAGCTGGGACATGATCTCTAGTTAGCTGATCCTCAGGCTCATGCTTAGTCACTGCACTGTACTAATTCAGAGACAATCTGTCACCTTCAGACTTAGTGGTCCTTTGAATAAAAACTAAAATGTCAGAAAACTAGTTTGGTGGCTGCTCTCCAAGTTAACTTAAAAAACAGCAGGCTGTACACAGTCCTTCTGTAGGGCACAGCGGAGGGTAAAGAAGAAATATACGGTAGAACTCATAGGATAAGACATTATTGACAATTACAAGAGCTGAATAACAAAAAGAATAACTAACACTTGTGGAGACTTTTCTAAGTGGTGCACACTCTCCTGGGCATGTTAGATGTATTTTTAACTCTTATAAGCACTCAGGAGGTAGGTAATATTATGATCTCTCTTTTTCTGATGAGGTGATCTTAATCTTATAGCACAATAAGAAAGTTTCTAAAGGTAGAATCTAAACTCCTGCCCAACAGACTCTCCCAGAGTCTGGGATCTCCACACTCTATTGCCTTAGAATAATGATTTGACTCGACTTTCTATCCAAAGGAATTGATTCTAGCTTTCCTTAAAAGTATACTACCAATATGTAGGTGCTTTGAACCTGTTTGAGGGAAAGCAAATAGCTCATAAAGGAGACCACTCTTTCATTTCCTTAAAACATCAGAGCAGAGTGTGCCATTACCAGCAGTATGGGGAAAAAAATGTTTAGGAGAACATTTACCACTTCCTGACCACGATATGCCCTGAGGGATTCAATGTATATTCCTCTGCATATGAAATTTTATGTAACAGGTTTCCTCATTAATTCTACCACTTTTCCTAATTCCTAGTTTTGGAGACAGATAAGGCTGCATTGTTTTCATTTTAATAGTTTTGATATGGCCATACATTTACATTATTCAAAAATAAAAAAATTACAAAATACAGAAATATGTACAGTGAAATGTTTTCCTCCTACCTTTGATCCCCATTTCTCTCCAGCAGTCCTCAACCTGCATTGCCTGACCCCAGGAAAGCACTGTCTGCTATGTATTCTTCCACAGCTTCTTAATACATATGTAAGCAAATATGAATATGTATTATTTCTCTGTTTTTAGACAAAAGTTAGCATTCTGTATACATTGTTCTGCACACTCCTTTTTTTCCGATTAATAATTTACTCGGAGATTTTTCTATATCAGTATATGGTTTCGCTCTCTGTCTGTTAGTGTCACTGCCTAGTGTCCCATTGTTTGAGTGATTATAATTTATCTAATCCCCAGTAAATTCTTGATGGACATTTGGATTGCTTCCAATGTTTTACTGTTACAAATACTGATACACTGAATAACCTTGAATATATTTCATTGAACACATCTGCAGGTATATCTATAGGATTAATTCCAAAACTGAAAATGTGTCAAAAGTTACACAAATTTATAATTTTTAATAGATATAACCAAATTGCTATCTGTAGCAGTTGTACTATTTCAGGGCTTCCCAAGCTTTTTCCCATCGTAACAGTCAAAGTGTATAAACTGGAAAAGATTTGAAGCCTTATGAAAGATTGCCTGTGGCCAAAGGGAATAAGCCTACTAGTTCTAACTGACCAGGATCTATCCAGCTGCCATAGGCCCGAGATCAGTATCTCCCAGAACCTGGGCTGGAAAGTTCTGTGGCTACATGTTTGTCAGCAGTGCATGATGCCTTCTTCCACTTAGCTTCACCATATGAAGAGTTATAAACTTTGGAATTTGAGTTAACCCAATAGGTTAAAATAATGGTATATCTGTTTTCCATATGTTTCAGTGTTTTTATAAGCTTTCTGACTGTGAACTGTTCAATCTATTTTTTTTCTATTCAACTGTTTGTCTTTTATTATTGACTTTAAGAAGCTATTTGTATATTAAGAAATCTCTGTGCCTATGATATGAATTACAACTATTTTCCCCCAATTTATATTTGTCTCGACTTTATTCATGGTATTTTCTTTTGTTACTTTTGCTTGCAGAAGTTTCTTTTCTGTTTTCTTATGTTGTCTTTTCTTATGTTTGTTTGGATTTTGAGTTGTTGGTTAAAAAAGACTTTCCCCACTTCAGATTTACAAATGAATTTTTCCACTTTTTCCTAATGTTTTTAAGACTTGACTTCTTCAAAAAAAAAAATTTGATTTGGAATTGTTCCTGATGTTTGGTGTGAAATACAGATTCAACATTTCGTTTTACCCCAGACGGGTTATACTACAACACCATTTATTGAAAAATCCATCTTTGCCTTCACATTTGCTTTAATTTTTCTTCACGTGGGTTTGTACACTTTTAAAAAGTATTTTCATTTATTTTATTTTATTTTTTGGGCTGCATCGTGTCTTAGTTGCTGCATGTGGGATCTTCACTGAGGCATGAAGGATCTTCCATTGGGGCAAGTGTGCTTCTCTCTAGTTGTGGAGCACAGGCTCCAGGGTGCATGGGCTCTGTAGTTGTGGCATGCGGGCTCCACAGCGCATGGGCTCTGTAGTTTTGTGGCACGTGGGCTCTCTCGTTGAGGCACAAGAGCTCAGTAGTTGTGGTGCACGGGCTTAGTTGCCCGACCAGGGATCAAACCCATGTCCCCTGCATTGGAAGGCGGATTATTTACCACTGGACCACCAGGGAAGTCCCAGGTTTGTACAGTTTTTTAAAGTTTATTTCTAGAGATATTGTTTTGCTTGTTTTTGCTGTTTTAAACGTTTTTCCCATTATGTGTGCTAACTGCTTGCTTTTTGTACATAATAAATTTATTGCTTTCTATTTATTAATGTTTGTATCCTGTTACTTCCCTGAATTCTGTTACTCTTTGTAGTGTTTTAGTTGATTCTCTTGGATTTTCAAACGTACCATCATGTCATTTCCACATAGTTACAGTTTATAATGTTTATTCTTCTTGTTTTCCTCTGTCTTGTCTAACTGTATTAACTAGTAATGCCAGTACTTTGTGGGCATAGAGGTGACGGTCTGCATTCTTGTCTTGATCTTGATTTTAATAGGAATGCCTCTAGTCTACCTCCCCTGAGCCTGATGCTGACTTCTGGATTGAGATAAATATATGTTCACTGTGTGAAAAAGGTGTCCATCTATCCTTATTTAACTGACTGTGTTTGAAGAATGGCTCTTGTATTTTGCCAAATGACTTATCATATATGAAAATGATCATAATTTTTCTCTAACATTATAAACTCTATACATTTCCTAATAATGAACCATCCTTGTACTTCTGGAATAAATTCCTCTGTCATAATTATTCTTTTTATATGCTTTTGGATTGCATTTGCTAACATCTTCTTTGGAATGGTTTTATAACTGAGATTTTTTTTATAACTGAGATTAATCTATAATTTTATTTGTGTATAAAACATTTTTGTCAAGTTTTATTATCAATTTTATACCATTTTTTCCCAAAAATAATGTTAAGGAATTCTTTTGTCTACTATTATCTAGAAAAGTTGAAATAGCCTTGGTTTTATTTGCTTTTAAATTCCCCTGTGAACGTGTCTAAACCTGCAGTTTTGCTGGGAATAACCTTTTGATCATTTTATCTTTTGCTTCTATTGAAATAGTTCTGTTTAGATTCTTATTTCTTGATGTCATTTAGTGTAAATCATATTTTCCTTAAAAAATCTATTTCATCCAAGTTTTTCAATTTAGTCTCTTAAGATTCTTTAATTTCCTTAGTTCCTGTGTGGCTAATTCTCCCTTTACTGTTTAGTTTTGTTTCTTTGTTTGTTTTTATTTGCAGTTTTCTCTTTCCTGATTAAGTTAGCTAATGATTTTCTGTTTTTCTAAACAACCAGATTTTGTCTTTGTAGATTAGATCTACCATTTCTCTAATTCACTAGCATTAGAAAACATAGGCCATAGGGTCTCTGTCATAATTAATCAACTCTGTCATTTTAACACAAAAGCAGCCCTAGGCAATATGTAGATGAATAAGTATGTCTGTGGTCCAATAAAACTTTTTTATGGATACTGAATTTTGAATTTCATACAATTTTCACATGTGAACTATTATTGTTCCTTTTTTTCCAACCATCACATAAGCTGTAAGTACCATTCTTATTTTGTATGCTGTACAAAAATAGGCATTGGCCCATAAGCTGTGATTTGCTGGTCTCTACCTAATATATCTTTAGATACATATTTCTTTACATAGTATCTATTAGTTCCCTAATATGAATAATAATAATTTTCCTGTGTTTTCTTCCTATACGCGTCCTTTCTCCATCTTATTTTCTTTATCAAGATTTTCTTCCTCATTTTACTTTGTATATTAAATAAGCCTATATTTCCGTTATGTGAGTTATGAGCATTGATAGTCTTTGACCCTGAGCTATCACAGAGGAGTTAACCCAAAAATGTACCCACCTTCTTTCACCTCTCCAGTTTTTTTGATATGTAATATCTACATTGTCAGATGATGCAATAATAATAATTATTATTATTTTTTGCCACATTCTACCAACATTTGTCCTATCCTCAATTTGGGGAGGGGGCAGTAAATAAACTCAATGCTGACCACCAGTTTTATTGTCATATATTTCCCACTCACCTCTGAGTTGGCTAAAGATTATCCTCTAGTATTTTCCTTAAAAGGAGCTTAGATTTTATATGTTTAAAACTTAAATCTTGAAGATAATTTTACCTGGTTATAAGATATGGGTCTCTTCCTTTCTTTTACTAAATACCTTTTATACGTTGCTGTACTGACTTCTGACCTTGTTTGTGGCTGTAGTGAAACATGCAGACAGCCTGGTTGTTTTATTTTATCCTTATATATAGTGTAATCTTTTTTCTTGATCACTAAAATGATCCTTTTGTTTAAATCTTGAAGTTTCAATAACATTATTAGCATTATTAACATTATTAGCATAGTTATGGTGTTGCTCGATCTGTTTCTTTGATCTGTTAGTATTCCCTAGTATGTTGTCCTCCCAATGTAAAAGTTCAAGACATATTAATTTTGGAGATGTTTTCTTGAATTATTTCTTTAAATTATTTTCCATTTTGTTGCTTTTTTTTTTCAGAGATTCCAATTATATGTACATTGGATTTTTTATTTTTGCTTGTTTTCTGTATCTCATTTTATCTCTACCCTTTTTCAGTCATTTTGTTATTTCTAATTCATTTTGTTTACTCTTCTCATTTCTATCATCTATTATTTCCTTTACTATATTTGCCATAGTGTATGTATATCCTGGATAGAGCTCCTTGCATTTTCCTCTTTATCTATGTGCTGATTTTGGTTTTTCTTCACTTTTTCCTGAGTTCTACCAGTTCAATTTTCATCTCCTCCTGTTGTAATTCCCTCTCTTCTCTGAATTCTAGCTAGTGCTCTAAATTTATAAAGGGTACTGCTTAATTATTTTACTTACTGGTAAATTTTGAGGTCAAATATTTAGTCCCTGTGTCACCATTTTTCTTGTGAGTATTCATTTTGGAGTGAGTTTTGATGCTGTTTTTCACATTAGTTTTCATGTAAGAATTTTGTATGGTTGCTGTGCTGGTTCTTTTCATATTATTTGTCATTGAATGAGTTGGATTTTCTTGGATTAGTATCTCTACAGAGTTGGTGGGAAAGAGAGGAAGCTGCTGCCGGAGTAACCATTGAATTTTTACTACATAAAGGATCTTAATTTGCTGCCACAAAGACAGAGAGTTCTCTATACAAGTTTGGCTCAACTGTGTGTGAATGTGTCGTACCCCTAATCCCTCTGATTCTCTGAGTCAAACTGTGAAGGGTGGGGTTCTGTCAAAAGCTTGTTGACTGCAGTTCCAGCAGAATTTTTTTTTCCAAAAAAGATTATAAATTTTAAATTCAAGGTGAACCCCTTGCCTTCAAGAACTATAATTTTGCTATTATCCTCCGAGCTCTACTTCTGTTGGGCCCCTTCTCACTTTTGATGTTTCATATTTTCACTGCCTCCCAAGAGAATCCTAACAATTTTTTACAATTCCAAAATCCCTGCTTTTTTTGGATTATACCTGTCTTCCAGGTTTGATAAAAAATTAGAGCTCTAGAGGATTTTTGCTATCGTTCTCCTGTTGCTATTGTATGATGTCCAGGAGCAAAGAGGTACTATGATAACTTTCTCAGCCATGTTTATACAGGGATTCTATAACGTTGTGCTTTGAAAGAGTTAAGCAAGAAAGGGAACCTATGTCTAGCTTCCAACAGATGGAGTATAAACTCTAAAAAGCGAATACAAAACTGTGATGAGACCATGAAAATTTGAAATCTCCAAGAATAATCCTAGAGTAAAAATAAAGAATCAGCATAAATTATAGAAGCTGTAAGAACCACAGGAATTCAGATAAAGATAAAATTGTGTCGACAGGAGCAATGATTGAAGGGGTTATATGGGAACAGATTAAAAGGATTCACTGGAGGCTTGAGCAAAGTTCACTTGTGTTCTTCCCTATAACTCTGGTCTAAGAACTTTGGAAAATTCGTTCTCACTTACCATTCTATGTTACTGGTTGCTTTCCATCTATCTCATGATATCTCAAACGGTGAAGAAAATGGAAAGAGATAGAACTAGTTTAGGGGGAGGAAGAAGGTTTCAGAATAAAAAAATACATTTTTTCTCTCTAAGTCCCCAGAGTCTATGCCAGTTCCCCAGAACCAAGCCAGGCTCCCAGAGGCATTCTGGACCATGGGTTCTTGGCACAGACAAAATTTCCAAAAGACAGCAGTGCCTTTGAGCCATATCCTGGAGCCTGAAACCAAGCCCAAACAGCTTGGACAGTGAGAGAAGTGAAGCCGCTTCAGAACATTTTGTGTCACATATTTGTTTCTGGCATCTTTGCTTTATAATCTTTTTAAAAATTATATTTTCCTCCTGGATATTTTAGTCTGTTTTTATTAGTCATTTCAAGGAGGATCACATAAAGGCTTAGGGAAGGCTGGACCCTCATTCCTCTCCATGGCCTCTGGTGCAGCGCTCTGCCTTTGCTCTCTCCACCACTGTTTACTTATAAGCTTGATTTTGGCAGCCAGTAAGTTTATTTTACATTTTACTGAAGTGTGAGGGGAAATACTGATAGAAAAACTAAACAAAATCCCTCATGAAATGGTATCACCAAATGAGCAAAGTACCTGAAAAAGTCAAACATCCGGGTGCCCAGAACTCAAAGGCTGATTTTTCTTCCCTATAAGGCACCCTCAGAACCTCTTTCTGCACTGGCCGGTGATAAGATCATCTGAAAATTAATCACTAGTGGAGAGAGAGCTGTATTCATTGTCAACCTACCCTGCAAGTATGAGTCCCTGCCTCCCCAAGTTTCTTGTCTGTATCACCATAAGCTTTTCAGAACAGGGTGCACAAACTTCTTTGTTGTTGCCTTAAAGGAATGGGAATGCTAGATCTTCTATCTAATTAAAGTGTAATTTTTCCTACTACTGCCTCAGCTACTGGTGATTATTGAAAAATAACAAAATAATTTCTCCCTTATATATAATCATGTATCTCACCATAAACATATATTTTTTAAAAGGAAAATTACAGTGGCCATATGTATAACTAAAAGTTTTAGAAGTTCGGAAAACATAATTGTACATGGTTTTTCACAGCAATTCTGTACGAGTAGACATTAAGTGGATATGGGGGGTAATATATCTATGTATCTATATCTCCAAACAAACATGTCTCTCATTAAATATGTGAATGGTTGAATGACATACATCACCATAATCATTTTGGAGTAATATGGCAATTTAAAACAGGAGAAGAGTATAACTTATAAGAGCAAACACATTAGCCTAAAAGGGTTATTCCCAAAGGATGTAAGAAAGGATATTATTTGTTACAGGTGTTAAATGGAGAAGGAAGAGCAGGAACTTGGAGAGATTTGTGAAAATAAAAATACAAGCCGAGAGACACTACATTTAAGGAAACCTAGTTACCCTTGGTAAGATATTTGTACAAAGTAGACACCAGCTCTATTTCCAACTTCCTACGTCCCTGAGTAAAACTTGCAATCTTCATGCAAATGCTAATGTGTCATTTTTACAATAAGAATACCATCGATTGTTGATAAAATATGTAATTCGAGAGCTGGGTCTTCCACATTCAGGGGTAGCCCAGATGTTGGCTGAAATGTAGATAGTACTGCTGAAGTTAATTTCCCTGAAACATGCAGCAGTATTGGTTGGAATAGCTAGATAATGGTGAGGTAAAAAACTCACCTAAAATATCAGTGGCTTATAACAACAAAAGATTCTTCCTTGTTTACATTACATGTTTATTACAAATTGACTGTGGGATCCATTTCACACGTCTTCACTCTAGGTGCCAGGCTGGAAGCCCTGTCACTACCTAGAGTATAACAGGTTCCTCTGATGGTAAGGAGACGAGAGTATGCAGAATTTCAAACTCTTAACACTTCTACTCAATTTCCAATGGCCAAAGCAAGGAAATTAACATACCCAACTTCATGGGGGTGGGAAAATGCAAACTCACAGTGTGACTGAAATGGAAAGAACTGAGTTATCACTGAACAGTCCTAATGACTACCAGAAATGAACACATTTGCTAATATTTCATTGTATTTCTGTTCTATGTTACTGATAGAGAAATGAGAAGGACTTCTCCATAGCTTTTTAAGATTTAGTTTGACCTCTCAATAAAAAAAAATTTAAAACCTCATAGGATATATTTTACATGTAGTGGTAATAATAGTACTTCCTAAAAGAAGATAGGAAAAATATTCTGAAAGGGTTTGGAGTAGTGAGAGAACTTTGCCAAGACCCTTCTTCCCTATCTTCTGTATAGAACAAAAGGCTTGATTCTCAAGAGAGAAGGACAACAAACACTATTGTCTGTTGCAAATAGAGGAAAGGAATGGAAAAGTAACCTCTGCCACTAGAGAAAGAGCAGGAATACATACTGGGCTCAGGACTACAAGATGGGAGAGAAAGGAGCATACGCTTAAGTATCAGTCTAGGCCTAATGTCGACAGAAGCTTAGTCAGGCAATAGAGAAGACCCCAAACCTCTAGGCCAGGCTAATCAACTCTGGGTAAGAAGTAACCTACAAGAGATAGACCCTCTTTGAGGCACTGCACAAAAGAAAGATTAAAAGCTGAGGGTTGGGCTTCCCTGGTGGCGCAGTGGTTGAGAGTCCGCCTGCCGATGCAGGGGACACGGGTTCGTGCCCCAGTCCGGGAAGATCCCACATGCCGCGGAGCGGCTGGGCCCGTGAGCCGTGGCCGCTGAGCCTGCGCGTCTGGAGCCTGTGCTCCGCAACGGGAGAGGCCACAACAGTGAGAGGCCCGCGTACGGCAAAAAAAAAAAAAAAAAAAGCTGAGGGTTGAGAAGACATTAGGAAAAAGCAAAAACCTTCTGACAGAACAGTCCCCACTCACTAAAAAAATATGTAGTGCACAGAGCATAACCATAGCAACAACAAATCTCAAATCCAGCTCAGTTTCTAATTAGATTAACTGTAACTCCCACAGTAAAGTCCCAGCAGAAAAAACGGTGTACCCATTTCTAGGCATAAACACTATATATACCTCAGTCTTTATTGTAGTACACAAGATATCTTATCTTTATAAAAATTACAAAGCATTAAAAAAGAAAGGAAAAAATTCCCAAGAAACAAAGCAGTTCTTAAAAGCAAACTCAGATATGGCACAAACGTTGGAACTATCTGGCAAGGAATTTCAAATAACTATGATTAATATGCAAAAGCACTAATTGAAAAGATAGATAACATGCAATATCAGTTAGGTTATTTCAGGAGAGAAAAGCAAACTATAAGAAATTATCAAATAGAAGTGTTAGAAATGAAGAACAAAGTAATGGAGATAAAAAGTACCTTTGACAGACTTATTAGTAGACTTGGCAGGGCCAAGCTGTCATGGTTTGCTAGGGCTGCCCTACCAGAGTATCATGGATCAGGTGACTTAGACAACATAATTTTTCTCATAAATTGGCAGTCTAGAAGACTGAGATCAAGGAGTTGGCAGGGTTGGTTTCTTCTGAGGCCTCTCTCCTTGGCTTGTGGATGGTCATCTTCTCCCTGTGTCTTCCTATGAACTTCCCTGTTTGTGTCTATATGTCCTAATCTCCTCTTCTTGAAAGGACACCAGCAGTATTAGATTAGGATCCAGCTAATGACTTCATTTTAACTTAATATTTCTTTAAAGAGGTCACCAAAAGAGACCCTATACCCAAAACAGTCATATTCTGAAATGCTGGGATTAGGACTTCAAAATTTGAGAGAGAACAACATAACTTAGCCTATAACACAAGGAAAGTTTCAGTGAACTTGATAAGTCTGTAGATATTATACAGACTGAAACTGAAATTAAAAATGAGGGGAAGGAAAACCCAACAGAAGAGATCACCAAGAGCTGTGAAACAATATCAAATGGTCTAACATACATGTTATTAAGATCCCAGAAGGTGAAGAGACAGAGTAGAGAAAAAATTTAAAGACATAAAAGTGAAGAATCTTTAAAAATTTATGACAGACATCAAACCTCAGATACGAGAAGCTCAGGGACCACCAAGCAGGAAAAATACCAAACACATACCAACACATATTCACACACACACACTATATCATACCTAAGTATATCATATTCAAACTGTTAAAAACAAAAGGTAAAGAAAATCTTGAAGGAAATCAGAGGAAGAGACACTTTACCTACACAAGATTGAGGATAACAGTTAGGGCAGACTTCTTACGAGAAGCAATGCAAACTAGAAAATAATGGTGTAACATCTTTAAACTTTTGAAAGAAAAATAATTCTGTCAGTCCAGAATTTTCTACTCAGCAAAAATGTATTTTAAAAATTAAAGAAAAAATTTTTTTAGATTAAACAAAGTAAATCCTGGGAATCTGACAGAAGACCTAATCAACAGGAAATATTGGGTGAAGTTCTTTGGGCAGAAGGAATACAACAATATAAAGAAACTTAGCTCTACACAAAAAAGAAGAGCATTAGAAATGGAAGTAAAATGAAATTGCTTTATTTTTATTTACTCTATAACACAACTGATTATATAAATCAAAGACAGTAGGAATATATACTGTATTTATAGCATATAGAAAAGTGCAACATATGATAACAGCACTATGAATGAAAAGGGGGAATTGGAAATATAGTGTTACAAGCTTCTTACATAAAGAGACATAACCCTGTTTAAGTGTAAACCAGTTAGAAGTTTAAGAGAAAAAATGAGGAAAACCTCTTGGGGTCAGAGAAAGCCTCAATGACTGGCTTCAAAGACTAGTCCTACAAAGGGTATAATTTAAACTGGATCAGACTGTGGAGGAATTTGTGCCCCAGGTCATTGTTGTAAACAGTAGTGCAATAAGTGGAGGCTAACAGCCTGGGTGTGGTATCAGTCTAGGCAGACCAGCTAGAAGCTTAACAGGGAGAACAGAGAAAGAGAGTTAAAGTGAGACTAGCTAAAACCACTGTTGTCTTTGGGCATTGGGGGCAGGGTGGTCAGGGTGACTGTGTGCATGCTCAAAGCTGTGTTCTCTGAGGTGCAACGTCAGAGAATGCACATGGTCGGAGAAGTATACTTCACTTAAATATCTAGTCAAGTCACTAAATAAACAAGCAGGCAATAACAAAAAATACAAAACCCAGGAAGGGGTAAATGAAATCTGTATCTGGAGGTGCAACGATATATTATTTACATGCCCCAAAATCAATAAAATGTACAAAACATGCAAACCTATTGGAAACTGTGATTGATAGGCAGCACGAGAAAAACAGGTAAAAGAAACTCCTGAGAAGGCCCATGTGTTATATATAACACACAGATTCTTCAAAACAGCTAAGATGAATATGTTCAAAAAACAAATGGAAACCAACTTAAATAAAAGTGTGGTAGAGAGAGGGGCAAGATGGTGGAAGAGTAAGACGCGGAGATCACCTTCCTCCCCACAGATACATCAGAAATACATCTACACGTGCAACAACAACTACAGAACACCTACTGAACGCTGGCATAAGACCTCAGACCTCTCAAAAGGCAAGAAACTCCACAAGTACCTGGGTAGGGCAAAAGAAAAAAGAATAAACAGAGACAAAAGAATACGGATGGGACCTGCACCAGTGGGAGGGAGCTATGAAGGAGGAAAGGTTTCCACACACTAGGAAGCCCCTTCGCGGGCGGAGACTGCAGTTGGCGGAGGGGAAAGCTTCGGAGCCGCGGAGGAGAGCACAGCAACAGGGGTGCGGAGGGCAAAGCGGAGAGATTCCCGCACAGAGGATCAGGGCCGATCGGCACTCACCAGCCCGAGAGGCTGGTCTGCTCACCCGCCGGGGCGGGCGGGGCTTGGACCTGAGGCTCGGGCTTCGGTCGGAGCGCAGGGGGAGGACTGGAGTTGGCGGCGTGAACACAGCCTGCAGGGGGTTAGTGTGCCATGGGTAGCCGGGAGGGAGTCCGGGAAAAGTCTGGACCTGCCCAAGAGGCAAGAGACTTTTTCTTCCCTCTTTGTTTCCTGGTGCGCGAGGAGAGGGGATTCAGAGCGCTGCTTAAAGGAGCTCCAGAGACGGGCGCGAGCCGCGGCTAAAAGCGCGGACCCCAGAGACGGGAATGAGACGCTGAGGCTGCTGCTGCCGTCACCAAGAAGCCTGTGTGCGAGCACAGGTCACTATCCACACCTCCCTTCCGGGGAGCCTGTGCAGCCTGCCACTGCCAGGGTCCCGGGATCCAGGGACAACCTCCCCGGTAGGACGCATGGCGCGCCTCAGGCTGGTGCAACTCACGCCAGCCTCTGCCGCCGCAGGATCGCCCCGAATCCGTACCCCTCCCTCCCCCCGGCCTGAGTGAGCCAGAGCCCCCAAAGCAGCTGCTCCTTTAACCCCGTCCTGTCTAAGCAAAGAACAGACGCCCTCCAGCGACCTACATGCAGAGGTGAGGCCAAATCCAAAGCTGAGCCCCTGGGAGCTGTGTGAACAAAGAAGAGAAAGGGAAATCTCTCCCAGCAGCCTCAGGAGCAGCGGATTACATCTCCACAATCAACTTGATATACCCTGCATCTGTGGAATACCTGAATAGACAACGAATCATCCCAAATTGAGGAGGTGGACTTTGAGAGCAAGATTTATTATTTTTTCCCCTTTTCCTCTTTTTGTGAGTGTGTATGTATATGCTTCTGTGTGAGATTCTGTCTCTATAGCTTTGCTTTCACCATTTGTCCTAGGGTTCTATCCGTCCGTTTTATTCTTGTTGTTTTTTAATTTTTTCTTAATTATTTTTTATTTTAATACCTTTATTTTATCTTTATTTTATTTTATCCTCTTTCTTCCTTTCTTTCTCTCTCTCCCTCCCTCCCTCCCTCCCTCCCTCCCTCCCTCCCTCCCTCCCTCTCTCTCTCTCTCTCTCTCTCTCTCTCTCTCTCTTTCTCTTTCTCTCTTTCTACTTTTTCTCCCTTTTATTCTGAGCTGTGTGGATGAAAGGCTCTTGGTTCTGTAGCCGGCAGTCAGTGCTGTGCCTCTGCGGTGGAAGAGCCAACTTCAGGACACTGGTCCACAAGAGACCTCCCAGCTCCACATAATATCAAACAGCGAAAATCTCCCAGAGATCTCCATCTCAACACCAGCACCCAGCTTCACTCAACGACCAGCAAGCTACAGTGCTGGACACCCTATGCCAAACAACTAGCAAGGCAGGAACACAAAACCATCCATTAGCAGAGAGGCTGTGTAAAATCATAATAAGTCCACAGACACCCCAAAACACACCACCAGACGTGGACCTGCCCACCAGAAAGACAAAATCCAGCCTCATCCACCAGAACACAGTCACTAGTCCCCTCCACCAGGAAGCCTACACAACCCACTGAACCAACCTTAGCCACTGGGGACAGACACCAAAAACAAGGGGAACTACGAACCTGCAGCCTGCAAAAAGGAGACCCCAAACACAGTAAGATAAGCAAAATGAGAAGACAGAAACACACACCGCAGATGAAGGAGCAAGATAAAAACCCACCAGACCTAACAAATGAAGAGGAAATAGGCAGTCTACCTGAAAAAAGAATTCAGAATAATGATAATAAAGATGATCCAAAATCTTGGAAATAGAATAGACAAAATGCAAGAAACATTTAACAAGGACGTAGAAGAACTAAAGATGAAACAAACAACGATGAACAACACAAAAAATGAAATGAAAAATACTCTAGATGGGATCAATAGCAGAATAACTGAGGCAGAAGAACGGATAAGTGACCTGGAAGATAAAATAGTGGAAATAACTACTGCACAGCAGAATAAAGAAAAAGGAATGAAAAGAACTGAGAAGACTCTCAGAGACATCTGGGACAACATTAAATGCACCAACATTCGAATTATAGGGGTTCCAGAAGAAGAAGAGAAAAAGGGACTGAGAAAATATTTGAAGAGATTATAGTTGAAAACTTCCCTAATATGGGAAAGGAAATAGTTAATCAAGTCCAGGAAGCACAGAGAGTCCCATACAGGATAAATCCAAGGAGAAATATGCCAAGACACATATTAATCAAACTGTCCAAAATTAAATACAAAGAAAGCATATTAAAAGCAGCAAGGGAAAAATAACAAATAACACACAAGAGAATCCCCATAAGGTTAACAGCTGATCTTTCAGCAGAAACTCTGCAAGCCAGAAGGGACTGGCAGGACATATTTAAAGTGATGAAGGAGAAAAACCTGCAGCCAAGATTACTCTACCCAGCAAGGATCTCATTCAAATTTGATAGAGAAATAAAAACCTTTACAGACAAGCAAAAGCTGAGAGAGTTCAGCACCACCAAACCAGCTTTACAACAAATGCTAAAGGAACTTCTCTAGGCGAGAATCATAAGAGAAGGAAAAGACCTACAATAACGAACCGAAAACTATTTAGAAAATGGGAATAGGAACATACATATCAATAATTACCTTAAATGTAAATGAACTAACTGCTCCCACCAAAAGACACAGATTGCCTGAATGGATACAAAAACAAGACCCATATATATGCTGTCTACAAGGGACCTACTTCAGACCTAGAGACACATACAGACTGAAACTAAGGGGATGGAAAAAGATATTCCATGCAAATGGAAACCGAAAGAAAGCCGGAGTAGCAATTCTCATATCAGACAAAACAGACTTTAAAATAAAGACTATTAGAAGAGACAAAGAAGGACACTACATAATGATCAAGGGATCGATCCAAGAAGATATAACAATTATAAATATTTACGCACCCAACATAGGAGCACCTCAATACATCAGGCAAATACTAAGCCATAAAAGGGGAAATCGACAGTAACACATTCATAGTAGGGGACTTTAACACCACACTTTCACCAATGGACAGATCATCCAAAATGAAAATAAATAAGGAAACACAAGCTTTAAATGATACATTAAACAAGATGGACTTAACTGATATTTATAGGACACTCCATCCAAAAACAACAGAATACACATTCTTCTCAAGTGCTCATGGAACATTCTCCAGGATCATATCTTGGATCACAAATCAAGGCTTGGTAAATTTAAGAAAATTGAAATTGTATCAAGTATCTTTTCCGACCACAATGCTATGAGACTAGATATCAATTACAGGAAAAGATCTGTAAAAAAAAAAAAAAAAAAAAAAAAAAAAAATATATATATATATATATATGGAGGCTAAACAATACACTACTTAATAACGAAGTGATCACTGAAGAAATCAAAGAGGAAATAAAAAAAATACCTAGAAACAAATGACAGTGGAGACACGACGACCCAAAACCTAAGGGATGCAGCAAAAGCAGTTCTAAGAGGGAACTTTATAGCAATAAAATCCTACCTTAAGAAACAGGAAACATCTCGAATGAACAACCTAACCTTGCACCTAAAGCAATTAGAGAAAGAAGAACAAAGAAACCCCAAAGTTAGCAGAAGGGAACATAAAGATCAGATCAGAAATAAATGAAAAAGAAATGAAGGAAATGATAGCAAAGATCAATAAAACTAAAAGCTGGTTCTTTGAGAAGATAAACAAAATAGATAAACCATTAGCCAGACTCATCAAGAAATAAAGGGAGAAGACTCAGATCAATAGAATTAGAAACGAAAAAGAAGTAACAACTGACACTGCAGAAATACAAGAGATCATGAGAGATTACTACAAGCAACTCTATGCCAATAAAATGGACAACCTGGAGGAAATGGACAAATTCTTAGAAATGCACACCCTGCCAAGACTGAATCAGGAAGAAATAGAAAATATGAACAGACCAATCACAAGCACTGAAATCGAAACTGTGATTAAAAATCTTCCAACAAACAAAAGCCCAGGACCACACGGCTTCACAGGCGAATTCTATCAAACATTTAGAGAAGAGCTAACACCTATGCTTCTCAAACTCTTCCAAAATATAGCAGAGGGAGGAACACTCCCAAACTCATTCTACGAGGCCCCCATCACCCTGATACCAAAGCCAGACGAGGATGTCACAAAGAAAGAAAACTACAGGCCAATATCACTGATGAACATAGATGCAAAAATCCTCAACAAAATACTAGCGAACAGAATCCAACAGCACATTAAAAGGATCATACACCATGATCAAGTGGGGTTTATTTGAGGAATGCAAGGATTCTTCAATATATGCAAATCAATCAACGTGATACACCATATTAACAAATTGAAGGAGAAACACCATATGATCATCTCAATATTGAAAACCCATTTATGATTAAAAAAACCCTGCAGAAAGTAGGCATAGAGGGAACTTTCCTCAACATAATAAAGGCCATATATGACAAACCCACAGCCAACATCGTCCTCAATGGTGAAAAACTGAAAGCATTTCCACTAAGATCAGGAATAAGACAAGGTTGCCCACTCTCGCCACTCTTATTCAACATAGTTTTGGAAGTTTTAGCCACAGCAATCAGAGAGGAAAAGGACATAAAAGGAACCCAAATCGGAAAAGAAGTAAAGCTGCCACTGTTTGCAGATGACATGATACTATACATAGAGAATCCTAAAGATGCTACCAGAAAACTACTAGAGCTAATCAATGAAACTGGTAAAGTTGCAGGATACAAAATGAATGCACAGAAATCTCTGGCATTCCTATACACTAATGATGAAAAATCTGAAAGCGAAATCAAGAAAATACTCCCATTTACCATTGCAACAAAAAGAATAAAATTTCTAGGAATAAACCTACCTAAAGAGACAAAAGACCTGTATGCAGAAAATTATAAGACACTGATGAAAGAAATTAAAGGTGATACAATTAGATGGAGAGATGTACCATGTTCTTGGATTGGAAGAATCAACATTGTGAAAATGACTCTACTACCCAAAGCAATCTACAGATTCAGTGCAATCCCTATCAAACTACTGCTGGGATTTTTCACAGAACTAGAACAAAGAATTTCACAATTTGTATGGAAACACAAAAGACCCCGAATAGCCAAAGCAATCTTGAGAACGAAAAACGGAGCTGGAGGAATCAGGCTCCCTGACTTCAGACTATACTACAAAGCTACAGTAATCAAGACAATATGGTACTGGAACAAAAACAGAAAGATAGATCAATGGAACAGGATAGAAAGCCCAGAGATAAACCCACACACATATAGTCACCTTATCTTTGATAAAGGAGGCAGGAATGTACAGTGGAGAAAAGACAGCCTCTTCAATAAGTGGTGATGGGAAAACTGGACAGGTAAATGTAAAAGTCTGAGATTAGAACTCTCCCTAACACCATACACAAAAATAAGCTCAAAATGGATTAAAGACCTAAATGTAAGGCCCAAAACTATCAAACTCTTAGAGGAAAACATAGGCAGAACACTTTATGACATAAATCACAGCAAGATCCTTTTTGACCCACCTCCTAGAGAAATGGAAATAAAAACAAATATAAACAAATGGGACCTAGTGAAACTACAAAGCTTTTGCAAGACAACCCTCAGAATGGGAGAAAATATTTGCAAATGAAGCAACTGACAAAGGATTAATCTCCAAAATTTATAAGCAGCTCATGCAGCTCAATAACAAAAAAAACACACAACCCAATGCAAAACCGGGCAGAAGACCTAAATAGACATTTCTCCAAAGAAGATATACAGATTGCCAACAAACACATGAAAGAATGCTCAACATCGTTAATCAGAGAAATGCAAATGAAAACTACAATGAGATATCATCTCACACCAGTCAGAATGGCCATCATCAAAAAATCTAGAAACAATAAGTGCTGAAGAGGGTGTGGAGAAAAGTGAACACTCTTGCACTCCTGGTGGGAAAGTGAGTTGGTACAGCCATTATGGAGAACAGTATGGAGGTTCCTTAAAAAAATACTAATAGAACTACCATATGACCCAGCAATCCCACTACTGGGCATATACCCTGAGAAAACCATAATTCAAAAAGAGTCATGTACTAAAATGTTCATTGCAGCTCTATTTACAATAGCCAAGACATGGAAGCAACCTAAGTGTCCATCGACAGATGAATGGGTAAAGAAGATGTGGCACATATATACAATGGAATATTACTCAGCCATAAAAAGAAACGAAATTGAGTTATTTGTAGTGAGGTGGATGCACCTAGAGTCTGTCATACAGAGTGAAGTAAGTCAGAAAGAGAAAGACAAATACCGTATGCTAACATATATATGGAATATAAGAAAAAAAAAATGTCATGAAGAACCTAGGGGTAAGATGGGAATAAAGACACAGACCTACTAGAGAATGGACTTGAGGATATGGG